>NW_007757173.1:0-1313 GCF_000696425.1 Galeopterus variegatus | reverse complement strand
CTGATTTGATCATCACACATTGCACAAAGGTACTGATATTCAACTCTACCACACAAATATGTATAATCAATTATTTTTCAATCAAAATAAAAAGAGTAAAACCTACATGTTCCAGTCTCTCTCAGAGGAAAAAAAAGGTTTTTCCTGTTTCCATAAATATCTGTTTTCCCATCGTGGTTATTTTTTCTATTTATTTATCTGTTTTTTCTTTTTAATGCTATTGGTTTTCCTCAAATGCTTGCTGTTTCTGGTTTTCTGTTCAGATTTATGAATAAAAGATTAGATTGTTTAACAGAGTTATTGGGCAAGGCTTTCCTCTTATGGTAATGGAAGTTTTTAGAGCTGAGAATTAGAAGCTGCTGAGGATCATGGTTCTCTTATTTTCTGGCATCATGATATAATATATGCAGCAAGTTTAACTGAGGCCCACTTTCCGGGAATGAATACTACACAGTCCCACATTCATGATTTGTGTAAGAAATTACTTAAAAAATAGCATTCATTTATTCATGCATTTCTTCTGAGTGTTGTGATACTCTATAGGTTCGAAGTGCTGAAGAACCGAGGTAGAAAATATAGACAAGACTCTTTTTTCAAAGAGCAATTAATAACATAAGCAAGTGTGATAGATAAGACATAAGGAAAAGTGTAGGTTGACTAAGATTACCCACTAACTCAGGTTGCGAGTGGGGGCAGTAAGGGGCAAAGGGTGGTCTACCGTGAGGAGTGGGATAGGGTGGGTTGTATCACAGAAGGGTTGCTAGAGTCAGTGCTGACTAAAGTAAGAATTGATGGATCTATAGAAATTAGAAAGGTAGATTGGTTGGGAAAGAGGGCCCCCAAAAGAAGAGCCTTCCAGATGGAGAGAAAACCATATGCAGACATTAAATGCTTAGGAAAGGGCACACTGAATTTAAGAAATCACAAGTTGCTCAGCATGCTTATAGAAGCAGTGTGTGGGAGGAGAAATTGCTGGTTGGGAAAGCGGGTGACCAACCTGAAGGCAGTAGCTGAGGCTATCCACCTGCACGTGATCATAATGGAAGGAACATTTGATTAGGAATCAAGAGACCTAAAGTCTCTAACCAGATGAGATTGCCTAAATCATTTGATTTCTGAGGCCTCTGCTTCCTCTGTAAAAGGAACATCTGATTTCAACCCTTGCCACATGGAACCCTCCTCCAGGATTCTACTAGTGGGGCTGGAAGAACTTGGTGGGAAGGACCCTTGGTTCTCTTACTCCTTCACTTCTCCTAGATGGGTTCTGTTTTCACCTGAATTATTTGCTTACAAATTCATGTGATTTTTTTTTT
>NW_007757172.1:5798-6935 GCF_000696425.1 Galeopterus variegatus | reverse complement strand
ATGACTCAATCAATTTCCAACACTGCCACAGTGGGGATCAAATTTCCACATGAGTTTTGGAGGGAACAACACATCCAAACTCCATCAACCACCTAATCGTGCACCTTCATGTGAGGCACAATAAACTGGAAGAAGGGATCGCTTTTTAAAAAAATATATAAAGATATCATCTTCTCACCAATCTGTATAGCCAAGAGTTTTTAGCTCAGACAGGGAGTCTTTTCTAATTAACTTGCCAGGAACCTTTTCCTAATTCACAGAAAGGTGCCACATAGACGAATCTTGACCCCATAGATAAGTTAAATGCCAAAGAAACAAGGTAAGTAAAAACAGAACATAAGCTACCTAATTTCAAAGGCCAGACCAGAGACAGTATGAAACACTGATTTAAACTTTCTACCAAAGTGATTTGAGACTACTCAAGAATACAGCTCAAATGATACCTATGTTATTAAATCATAGTCCACATTAAGAAAAAATAAAAAGAAAAGATGATAATGTGTTCTATTAAGTACATTCATTTCATGGTACCATCTTTTTAAAGAACAATAGGTGTATATTACCTTTAAGATGAACTGCAGAGAAACACAGGGGAGTCTATAGTATGTGCTTGGCTTCCAGGACTATCGAAACAAAGCACTGATAACTACAGCCCACAGGGTGTTTTGCTCTACCATTCCTTTCCCTAGAGAAAATGACATTGAATAGAGATCTAATGGATGAGGAGTAAACCAGGTAAAGGGATGGGAGTGCACCAAACAGTGGGTGTGGCTAGTGAAAAGACCCAACAAGTAGCACCACAAGTCTCTTACTCCACCTTTTACTCACTGCAACTAAGTTTCCTGATTAATAAGTGACATTAGTTGGCTCATGTTTCTGAAACGGGCAGGACTAACCTATCGAGAGGCTACAAAGAGTGGAAGTTCTTTGTTTTTCTTCCTTCTGTGCTCTACACTCTCACAAGATAACAGGCCTAAATAAGTTTGTCTATGATAGGTAACGCTTTCCCTCAAATCAGAAATAGTTCTTGAGAACTAAAGGCAGTGAGGGTAGGCCAAAAATGTGGGAAAAATTTTTAGGCACAGTGATAGAACCCCATTTTCCAATCAGCTTATCAGCAAAAAAAAAAAAAAAAAA
>NW_007757172.1:0-1728 GCF_000696425.1 Galeopterus variegatus | reverse complement strand
GAGCGCTGCCGCGCTTCCCAAGCGGCGCACTATCCAGTGCGCCACCGGGCCGGCCCTATCAATCTTTATATTGCTGGTATGTGACACCTAGTAGGAAGTCAAAAAAATGTTTGTTGAATGAAACTGTACTTTGTTTTAATATAACTAAAAGGGAGCCAAAGGTATAAACTATTTTTTAACTTTGTATTTTGCAATGCCCTTTGTTCAAGTGGATTTGACTTGTTAAACAAAGTTTATGGGAGGCCACTGTTTTGGACTAGCTTTCTGCAATAGACCCAAGCAGATCAGACCAAACCATAATGGAGTCACTCATGGCAAATACCATGTAATCAAACTGAACTTTGAAATGGACCAGGTTTCCAAAAACAGGAGATTCAGAGCAACCAATCAGAAGGGATTCAGTTTATCTGAGCCAGCATAAGGAAGTCCCCTCTGTTTTAACCCTATAAGGGAAGTAACTTTGAAATGACCAATTCGCTTTTTGTTCCCTGAATCTGCTTTCTTCAGCCCTATTCTGACTATAAAATCAACCTCCTCTATGGAGCTCATCAGACCACTCATTCTATTTTATAGAATGAGGTATGGCCTGATTCCAGAATGGCAAATAAAAGCCACTTCAGTCTTGAGACTAAATTTGCTGTAATTATGTTTTTTGACAGACTATGTATCTTAGAAAGACTAATTGAATATCTTGGTAGATGGTAACATACCACAGGATCAGGATCAATGAAAGATTAGTCACTCTCACCAAACAGATACTTTGTAAATTAAAAAAAAATTTTTTTAATCCATTTAAATCTATAAATACCAGCATCTAATAATTAAATTTAGCTTAGAACAGGTTAAAAGACATTTAAGGGTTGGCCAATTAGCCCAACTGTTAAGAGCACGGTGTTGTAACATCAATGTCAAGGGTTCAGATCTCCATACCAGCCAGCCAACCAGAAAAAAAAAAAGATATTTAAAACTGCTTTCTACAGGAAAGTATTACAGATAAAAGTAATCTCTACCCACCCATCCAAATTAAAGAACTCTAATTTGGAAAAACAATTTAGTACAGTGAGGAATTTTACTTTGGTAATTTAAAAGACAGATAAATCACTTCGATAGTTATGCTTAAAGAAAGACATACTTCAATGTAACAATCCAAAACACTAAAGATACGAGTTTTTCCACTATTTTATCATTTGTTAGATAAATTAATGATACCACTTACTATTCCAGAGCTCTAAAAAGCTAGTATCATTTTTCTAAAACTAAACAGACTACTAGCAGAAGCTATTTCAAAGCTATACAAACAGACCTAAGAAAGTTAAAAAAAAAAAAAATTTTTTCCTAAAAACAAAGAAAGAAGTTATTAAGAATATGGGGTGTGAAACTGAAAAAAAAAAAAAATTTCAAAATGAAAGTAGAAAAACACAGAAAAGAATGGCTTCAAAGATTTTTTTCAGTTTAACCTATGAACAAAGTCATTTAAATGGGTGAGAATTCCAGAAAGATCTTAGAAAATACACAATGACATTATACCTACATTATACCTAAATTTTCTTTCTTTTTTTAAAGCAACCTCTGGTACAAAATTATCACCAGTCTATAATGTACATATCATTAAAAGTCAAACACTCAAAGAGCACAAATAGCAAAAGAATCAACAGGTTAAAATTTTTATTTTGAATACAGTGTACTGGAACCTAACTGAAGAACACTGAAAGCAAAGGCAGCACTAGT
>NW_007757171.1:2790-6935 GCF_000696425.1 Galeopterus variegatus | reverse complement strand
AAATGTTTTATCTTAGTAATTATGCCTCTCTAACAGGTAAGCTGTTTCATATTTATAAGACTTTCTCTAATCTCTTAACAATTCCTGGATTCCTGAGTCAGAATTCCTGAAGGTGTTTTTCTTTCTACCTGTGTATTTACATTGTTTGTATCATTGCTATTCAAAAGAAATATAGTGAAAGCCACATGTGTAATTCCAAATTGCCGAATAGCTGCATTTAAAAAATATAAACAGGTGAAATTACTTTTACTACTATATTTTATTTCACTTCAAATATCCAAAATATTATCATTTCAACATGTAGTCAAGATTTAAAAATTGTGATATTTCACTTTCATTTCTTTGTACGAAGTCTTCAAAATCTGGTGTGCATTTTACACTTACAGCACATGTCAATTTGGACTAATCACATTGCATCACAACCCCATGGCTAATTGGACAGCAGAAGCAGGCCTATATGTGGTAAATAGTAATACTTCTGATACCTGGTGTTCCCAGAAATTCACCTTAGGCTGTGAAGTGGAAAAAAAAACAAGTTATTACTTTATCTTATTAAAACTGAAAATATATGAATGTTTTATATTGTATTCCAAATAAGTGAAAATGTACTCAACTTACAAAACTACTGGTGTACTTTACAGAGAGGAGTGCCCTGGAAAGTATCAAAGAAGGAGTCTTGAAAATCAAAGAAGAACCCTCTAAAATACTGTCTGGAAATAAGTTTCAAGACCGTTATTTTGTTTTACGAGATGGATATCTTTTTCTCTACAAGGATGTGAAGGTATTTGTATAAGCAGTATTTGAACATGCATACATTTTTATTTGTCTGGGTTTCATTTTTATTTTATACCACTCTCAGCCATCTCTCTTGAAAGTCGCTGCCTGTGGTTAATAAAATATATGGTAAGCTGATGATTTATCTCTTTCAGCCTCTGGAATATGCACTCAGTAAGAAGTTCATTTGACGTTTCTAAGTATCTCAAATGTTTTAGGACAGAGAATGACGTAGGCCCTAAAGAAAAGTGTAATATGTGTTACATAAACTAACATATAAATCAGCATCTCAATCAATAAAATTAAGAGAGCATATTTTATTTCCTAAGGTAAAGAAGGCTTGAGTTTAGCTAATAGAAGTTAATAAAAGGTGGAATCAAATGTCAGCATCCAAAATTTAAAATAAATAATTAATTTCTTTCCTATATGTTTGAATGAATTGATTCATGCATATAATATTGATTGAATCTTGTTGATGTATTTCCTATAAGTTTGAATTTTCTAAAAGCTTTTATTAAAGAACTGTAGAATGGAGAAGAAAACAGATAAAAAAACAGGGAGTAGATAAATGAAATAGTTAAAAGGATATTGAATTTAGCAACAGAAAATCTCATCTCTGCTGAGTTGTTTGTGTGAATAAGTAACTTAACCCCTCAACCTCAACTTCTGAATCTGAAATATGATGATGGTGGTATAAGTCCTGCATGGAAGGTTGTTTTAATGCTTAAATAATAATATATATGAAAGTTCTGTTTAAACCATGAAACATTTTGTCAATATGTATAGTAGTAATGGTATGCTCATCAAAAGACACCACTAAGAATATGAATAGGCAACTCCTAGGTTGAGAAAATTATATTCCTAGTACATCTACTTGAAGGACTCATATCCACAACAGAAAGAACTCTTCCAGATCAACAAGAAGAAAGACAACCGAATAAAAAGTTGGGCAAAGGATTGAACAGACACTACATGAAGAAAGATGTAGACACTGCCAATAAGCCATTGAACCAAAAGTGGTCAATGTCATTAATTATAAGGAAATTAAAATCACAAGATACTATTTTACATGCATTGGTATGACTAAAATCATAATAGTGACAACATCCAATGTTGACAAGGACGTAGATTAACGAGAACTCTCATAAATTGTTTATTTGTGGGCACAAATAAACGTTACTATCATTCTTACTTTGCATATGAAGCCTGTGTTGTCTTTCTTCAAGGACAGTGGAATGTCTAGGCAGGAGGCTAGCGAAACAACCCTGAATTTTGCAGTTTTTATCCCTCTATTCAGAGAGTTATATACTGTACTAGATGCTATAGATTGGATACACCTCCAACCTCACTGAGGCTTAATCCCCACTGTAACTTTTGAGGGTGGGAAATCCTATTATAATAATTGAAAGGTGGGGCCTTGGAAGAGGTGATTAGATTATAGTAGTGAATGGATTAATAATCGTGGTCAGGGGCGTGGTTCTGAGGGCTTTGAAAGAAGAGCACATGAGAGGTTAGTCTCTCTGCTCCATCATCTTCTGTCATGTGAGATCCCTGGGTCACTACTGCCACCGCAAAGACCCCCACTGGATGTGTTCCCTGGACTTTGGACTTACCATCCTCAGAAACTGTAAGCAATACACTTCATTTTCTTACAAAGTAACCAGTTCCAGGTATTTTGTTATAAGCAATGGAAACAGACTAATATACTTGAACTCATGCCTTATTATTTCACCTGACATAAACAGAAAGGAGTTTGCCAAGGAATCAAGTGGTTGTTATCATTTATTATTCTTCAATTTTATCAGGAGGTGAATAGTAGAAATTGTAGAAATAAGACACATTGAAATTTGGGGTTATGTGAATGGAATGCATCAGGTTTTAAGGTTCATGAACTTTAGGTTTGTGTTCATGAAAATAAAGTCTAGACTTCACTGCTGATTATTCTAATCATCTAGAACTGAATCTGGTTTAATTTTGTTTGGTTTTCTGCAGTGGGCCACCTGCCTTGATCTTCAATAGACTTTATTATCTTAATTCTTGTTCTTCCATATACATAATATGTTGGTAAAGGATCACTTGCAGTTGGATGTCTTCCTGGAGCATTTAAAAATCAACCTGAACTTTTTAATTCTGTCAAGGAATTGACACCTTCCATTGTGTAGCAACAGAAGGTTTCTAGAAACAACTAGTAGTCAGTAGGAGTAATAACAGCAGTGCAGTCATGATAGCAGCAACTAAAATACAAGTGGTTATTATCTCATTTTATCTTTATAGTAACCCCATGAAATTGGTACTATTATTATTCCCACTTTGCAGATGGAGAAATAGAGCCACAAATACATTCCATAGTTTGTCCAAGATCACATGCCTAGTAAGTGATGGAGTCAGAATTTATTCCCAGGCATCTGACTCCAAAGGCTCTATGCAGGAACTTACTAAGTAAGTTTACAATATTTTAGCCTAGTGATTTCTCTGACAGAATTTTATTTATAGAAGATAAGTTTTTTTCATTTAAATAGTACAAAATATTTTCAAATATGGAAATATGTACAAGTTAGTTTTCCACAGTGTTTTCCCTCAAGCTGATGTAAACTTTAATATCTGCCACAGGAAAGCATGTTTATGGAGAAGTGACTATTAAAGATGGATTGCTTTTGTAAGTAAGATGAAGAATCTCATGTTCCTTAATAGAATAAATTTCATTTAAGAATGTGAATCTTTTTGAAAGGATCATCCTGCTCACTCTAAGATAATTCATATAAACTGGTTGGTAGTGATAGTCTGGAGAGCTTATCTAAAGACAGTGCTGTTTAAGGACACTGAAGACATTTTTTTTTTTAAATCACAGTTACCTCAGGTTATGGAATTATTATTTAATCATTAAGAATTTGAACGTTATATTTGCACATCTGTCAGGATAAATTAATGTAGCTGCTACTTGCATGTTAAGAAAAGCAGATGAGAGATTTGTGTTATAACTCAAAATACTATTATTTTCAACACAAGCTTTTATTTTGATGGCTATTTTTTCATGTTATTTGTCTGTCCCTGTTAATATTGATGGTTGAAGTCTTTTGCAATGTTAACTTTTCAAGTGATTTTACAAGTGAGTTTATTTTAGTAAATAATCAATAGCAAAATCCCCTAACTTATTTGAGTTAAGAATTGGCTCTGGTTTTGGCAGTTGCCATTAAGATATGCGTGATACTATATATTTAGAAAATGATTTACTGAGATGGAAGTAGGAATTACAAATTGAGAAGTACATTTAAAGAGACTTTGTGTTAATTAGAGATAATTTATGAATGCTCATTAACAACAAATTAGGGTAATACACAGGGGAAGATATATTTGTTTTGCATGTTTTCTCT
>NW_007757171.1:0-2036 GCF_000696425.1 Galeopterus variegatus | reverse complement strand
TGTAAAAAAAGCAAATGGGTAAAGGAGGTCATTAAAAGTTGCGTGCACTAATAAGCAGACTCGTTTTAGCCACAAAAGTAATTTTTTAAGCACACTCATTTAATTGGCTTAGTTAAAAGCTTTACTTTGAAATATAGTAACTCAAGTGACACATTCCAGCGTTCATAACAGTCTAGTGTATTGAACTTTTTGGAGAAATTCTCCAGAAATTATATATACCAAAAGAGAAAGTTGTGATAAGCCAGCAGTAAAGTTATCTTGCCAAATGAGATTTCCTTTTATAAAACTTTACATTAGTATCTTTATAGTTCCTCTTTATGCATATTCAGTTAAAAGAGCTAAATGAAGAAAGATTTCTTTCCACAATTGCTGATCTCCTCTCAAATAATGCCATTTGTGTTCCTTTGGATAGGATATAGTATAAAGTAATGAACTTGCATGCCAGGAGTGGATTGGGGAATCAGTTAAATTATGTCGGGCTCTCAGTCTATTACCAAAAGTTCTTCAAAATGCAGGCAACCCTGGACTTATCAATGTATAAATGAAGACTGTATAGTTCAAGCTCAGTGTCTCTTATCCTCAAACATGCAAGTCTCATCTTCCCCATACTCTTGGAATTGCTGCCTCTCACTCGACCCTGCTGCCTCAGTTGGTACTGTGTCCGAGGGAATAGCAATCTAAACTGTTAGGATGGACGTTAAGCTCAGTTTTAATCTCAGAAAGGTGGCCAGGAGTCATCTCTACTGCATGCCTTCCTATTAGCTCTGCTCTCCTTGAACATCACCTATAGTGAAGTACTTACTACCTTATAAAGCTACCTCTTTATTCCATAATAGCTCACATTGTTAAAATAGTCTTCCTTAAAATTCAGCAAATTAGCAGTCTACAAAATCAATATGCAAAAATCAGTCCACAATGGTAGTTAGAAGAGAAAATGCATAAACTACCAGAAAACACCTTTAACAAGAAGTGGAGGAAGAAAACCACAGAACTTTACTGATAGAAATAAAATTGATGTTAAGTCTACTAAATTGATTTATAAATTTAATACAGTTCTCTTCAGATTCTCAAAGGGAATTATTTTTACAACTTTGCAAAAATGATCTGATAATTCATCTCAAAGGATAAATAGTTAAGAATATTTACAAACTTTGTGGGAGATAAAAAGTAGAATAGTTGTGAAATATTTTCCCAACCATGAAATTATTAATATTAACTATTAACTATTAAGGCATACAGTAAAGCTAAACTAGCTTAAATATTATAATTCTGGTATAAAAGTGAACAGAGTATAGTGCTACCATAAAGTCAGGTAAAAAAAAAACAACAACTGTATATCAGGATTTAATTTTTGGTAAATATGTCATGAAACGTGCATGTCTAATGTTTGTTTAATAAATTGAGGTGAAATAATTGTCAATAGAGGATTTTCAACTTAAATTCTCATTTATACTGTGTATAAAAAATATATTTCAAATTGATGAAAGAATTAAAACTTTAAAGATAGCAACCCTTAAAGCTACAAGACCATGGAATTGAACATCAGCTATGTGGAAACACTTTAAACTTAAGCAAAAATTAAGCAAGTCCAAAAAATGATCAATGTATTTGACTTTATAAAAATAATGAAAGTAAACAATGAACAAAATTAAGACAAACAGCAATTTGAATAAAATGTTTTATTTAAAAGACAAGGTGCTTTCATATTTAATTTATAAAGAACTAATGCAACCAAATAGGTAAAGACATGCATAAATTGTTGACCAAATAAAAAATGAAGATGGCTAGCAAATACATAGATACACGTTTAACTATAAGTAAATGTGCCCTATCAGTTTAGCCAAGATTGTACTCTGATCATATTCCTAGCCTGTGACCCAGTGGTTCCTTATGGCTAGATTTCTAGAAATCTAGCCATAAGTGTAAATAAAATCCAAAATATGTTGTTTTTTTAAAAAAATATTACCTTCAGTGATAATAATAGCAGACTTATTGATAATAGTGATTAAGAATGAACTCATCACATCCATTCCAGG
>NW_007757170.1:5347-6935 GCF_000696425.1 Galeopterus variegatus | reverse complement strand
TATTGAAACTAATGAAAATAATGACACATCATACGAAAACCTGTGCAATACTGCAAAAACAGAAATAAGGGGGAAGTTTATAGCAATAAAATGCTTACTTCAGAAGAATGGAAAGATGGCAAGTAAACAACCTAACACTTCACCTTAAAGAACTAGAAAAACAAGAACAATCAAAACCCAAACATAGTAAACAGAAAGAAATAATTAAGATCAGAGCAGAACTAAAAGAAAAACAGAAACACAAAAAATGATACAAAAGACCAATGAAAGGAAAAGTTAGTTTTTTGAGAAGATAAATAAAATTGACAAGTCATTAGCTAGGCTAAATAAAAAAGAAGAGAGAAGACCCAAATAACAAAAATTAGAAATGAAAAAGGAGATATTAAAACTGATACCTCAGAAATACAAAGAATCATTAGAGACTACTATAAACAACTATATGCCAATAAATTTGAAAATATGGAGGAAATGGATAAATTTCTGGACACACACAAACTACCAAGACTGAGCCAAGAAGACACAGAAAATCTGAACAGACCAATAACTACCAAAAAGATTGAAGCTGTAATCAGCAGTCTCCCAATGAAGAAAATCCCAGGACTGGATGAATTCTACCAAACCTTTAAAGAAGAATTAATACCAATTCTCTACAAACTATGCCAAAAAATGGAAACAGTAGCCATTCTCCCAATCTAATTCTATGAAGCAAACATCACCCTAATACCAAAACCAGACAAAGGTACAACATAAAAAAAAACTACAGGCCAATATCTTTCATGAATATAGATGCAAAAATCTTCAATAAAATACTAGCTAATGGAATACAGCAACACATACATAAAATTACACACCATGATCAAGTGGTGCAAGGTTGCAAGGTTGTTTTAAAATATGTAAGCCAATAAATGTGATACAGCACATCAACAAAATAAAAGACAAAAACCATATAATCATCTCTATAGATGCTGATAAAGCATTTGACAAAATTCAACATTCATTCATGATAAAGACTCTCTATAAATTGCATATGGAAGGAAAGTAACTCAACATCATTAACGCCATATATAAAAAACCCACTGCCAATATCATCCTGAATGGGGAAAAGTTGAAAGCTTTTCCCTTAACAACAGGAACAAGGATGCCCACTCCTGCCACTCCTATTTAATGTAGTGCTGGAAGTACTAGCCAGAGCAATCAGGGAGGAGAAGGAAGTAAAGGGCATGCAAATTGGGAACAATGAAGTCAAATTGTCCCTGTTTGCAGATGATATGATCCTATACATAGAACAGCATAAAGACTCTACAAGACAATTCTTAGAGTTGATAAATGATTTCAGCAAAGTTGCAGATACAAAATCAACATGGAAAAATCAGTAGCATTTGAATACTCCATCAGTGAACTAGCAGAAAAAGAAAGCAAGAAATCTAGCCCATTTACAACAGTCACTAGAAAAATAAAATACTTAGGAATAAACTTAACCAAGGATGTGAAAAATCTCTGTGATGAGAACTACAAATCATTTTTGAGAGAAATTAAAGAGGACACAAAAAGATGGAAAGACATCCCATGCTCTTGGATTGGAAGAATT
>NW_007757170.1:2558-3102 GCF_000696425.1 Galeopterus variegatus | reverse complement strand
TATCTTCTCACTCCAGTTAGGCTGGCTAATGTCCAAAAGACTGAGAATAATAAATGCTGATGAAGATGAGAAAATGGAACCTTCCTTCACTGTTGGTGGGACTGAAAAATGGTGCAGCCATTATGGAAAATGGTATAGAGGTTCCTAACGATTACAGATGGATCTACCAGATGACCCAGCTCTCCCACTAATGGGTATATACTCAAGGAATGGAATCATCATGTGAAAGAGATTCCTATAATCCTGTTTATTGCAGTGCTCTTTACAATAGCCAAGAGTTGGAACCAGCCTAAATGCCCATTGTCAGATGAGTGGATAAGGAAAACTTGGTATATCTGCACAATGGAATACTACTCTGCTGTAAAAAAGAATGAAATACTACCATTGACAACAACATAGATGGACTTAGAGATAGTTATATTAAGTGAAATAAACCAAGCACAGAAAGAGAAATACTGCATGTTCTCACTTATATGTGAAAGCTTGTTGGGCTACGCCCGGGCCTCCAGCCATTTTGGGAAAGTACCTCAGCCATTTTAAACTT
>NW_007757170.1:0-654 GCF_000696425.1 Galeopterus variegatus | reverse complement strand
TATACAAACAGAAATCTGGGAAAGATCTATGGGAATGGATCTTAAGGGTGTGAAATAATGGGTGGAAGAAATAAAATTGAATCAGGTCACATTTATTGATATAGATTCTGAATTTTAGCTAAAGTGGTTAGAGAAGGCTCTAACAGTGTGTTTGGATGGTTGGCTGAAACATGGACCCAATGGCGGCCTAAACTAAATAAGTTAAAATGCTAGAACTGCCTTGGTATATGTAAAGGAAGGTATGCAGAGGCTTAGGGAGATTGGAATGTTAGAATACATTTATCATGTAAGACCTGCTTATCCCAGAAGACATACTTTTCACCACATTGTGAGAAACCAAATTATGAGAAGAACTGTAGCATCTTTGAAAAACTCTATGTTCACTCTTCTCTGTAGGCCAGAAATTACACTAAGGACTTATACCACTGAGCTGGGATCCTTAAATAAATTAGGAGTAATGGGATCTCAGGGAGGCAGAGGCCAAGTGGCAGTGCTTAATCACCAAAGACAACATGTGTGGTTACCTTAGTGGGTAGCAGAGCCTAAGTAGTAACCAGAATAGTCTAAATCATAGGGACCTATAGCATTGACTACTTGCTCATGGTATCCCTAGAAGAGATATTGATTAGCAGCCTATTAAATTCCTATTTGATA
>NW_007757169.1:5919-6935 GCF_000696425.1 Galeopterus variegatus | reverse complement strand
AGAGCAGGGTACCCAGCCTCTGCCCCACTGCAGGAACCAGCTCAGAATCAGGGGGAGAGAAGGTAAGCTGGAAAAGACTCCAGCTGTTTCCACATCCACCACAAATGCCAGCAATCCTTGCCACAAGAGAATCCCCCAGTCATTTTGGGACCCAGACTCAGTTGGAGAATAGCTGGGGGTTAGTGTAGCTGCACAATCTGATAGTGGAAGCCCAAAGAGATGAAAATTCCTCCTGCCCAGAGCGGCTGTGACCACATAGTGCCCAGTTGGAGGTGAACCCTCTGCTGAAGTGCACCCTGTCTTGACCTGGTCAGACTGACTCCCTTTGTCTAGAGGCCCTGCCTGCACTGTACTGCATCTACAAAGGCACTGGCAGAACCACAGCCCAGGCTGCCTGCAGCCTAGGCAAGACAGTGGGACAGAGACTACAGCTTCTCAGCCCATGCAACACTCCCTTCCCTCTCCCCTGGGTGGGCAGGAGGGCCAGTTGGGCAGGAAAATCACCAGCTGATGCAATGGCCCTCTACAGAGCTGTCAGGACTCTGTAATCATAAATATGTTAATTATCCCAATTTGACCATCATACATTGTACACAGGTATTGACATTAACTATGTACCCCACAAATATGTTTAATCAATTATTTTTCAATTAAAATAAATAAATATTACAGCTATCATATAGGAAGCATTGCAAGCATTTTTTATTGTGTTATTCACATAAACAAAGAGTGCAGTCTAAACAGGATGCTTCCTGTGCAATAAGAATGCAGAAAAACTTGTTGCAGATCCATTTAAGCATCTGTCTGTCTGTCGGCCAATTATAAGTTCTCTCTAAAGTGAATAAAGCTCTGAATACAAAAACTAAATTAAACTAAACTAACATTATTTTCACCATATAGATTTATGAAAATAAAGGGTAAGAAATTATAAAAAATATTCAGTCAATAGTCTGGATAACAGTAAATTCTTGATAAATTTTCAATGTTGTTAAATGAATTATAATTATTATTATTTT
>NW_007757169.1:0-996 GCF_000696425.1 Galeopterus variegatus | reverse complement strand
AATCCCAGCCTCCTGACTGGTGACCGCCATCCCCTCTTGTCACTGCCTTCCACTCACTCTAGTCTTTACCAGGATTCCTGTAAACTCTCAGAACTGTGGGGGTTCCACTAGGGCCTGGCGGAGGCCATGACTTTGTGAAAGATATTTTTCAACATTAAAATTGGTGTCTTTCATTTGGTAATATGCATTTAAGGTTCTCCATGTCTTTTCTTGGATTGACAGCTGAAATGAGCTATCAACTGAATGTACGTTGTTTGCTTTTTGTGTAATGTGTGGAGAAATGAAAAGTCCCTGTGCATTTGTTTGCAGAAGTAAGCAAGGAACTAATAAAGGTAATACCAATATGAGGTTGGGGAGAATAGAGTGAGAAAAAAGGAGACAACTGTAAAGAGCATCCCATGGCCCAAGTTTTGATAAAGGCCATTGTACACTGAAAAACATTGATTTAAGAAAATAAAACAGATGTGAATATAGTCTGTGAGTTTACACAACTCCATATACAGGCTTCCCTTTTATAAACATAAAGTCTATAAGTTTATAATGAGACCAAAAAAGAGAAACACAGAGAAAAAGCATTCGTTGCCATTTGAGGGGCATATTAAAACACTTTTAAACTGAGAATTAAAGGGAGAAATAGAGCATTTACCTTACCTTTTCAGAGAACTATATTTCAGTATAACCAAGTAGCTCTCGATGATGAAGAAAAGCTTAATTTTGCAGAAGATTGCTAGTTAATAAGTGTAGAAAAATGAAATAATTAGAATGTCACCATTTTGCAAATACTATAGTATGGAAAGTACTGCCAATTAGTGTTAAAATAATTAAGTGAATGGTTGATGGAGGACTGGACATTTGTATAATCTGGATAACTTTAATTACAAAGAGAAAGCAAAACTGTAGAATGAGGACTCAGAGTGCCATCATCTTAAGTAGCCATTCTTAGCATCCTTCTTGGTGGGCAGCCAGCTAGATGCATATTTAATTGATTTCATAAGA
>NW_007757168.1:6672-6936 GCF_000696425.1 Galeopterus variegatus | reverse complement strand
CTAATGCTTCAGTGTATAACTCCTAAAAACAATGATGTTCACTTAATCACAGCATAATATCGAAATCAGACAACTTAAGAATACAGGAAAGTACTTTGAAACTGGAGTAAAACAGGAACAGTAATAATCCGTCCTTCCCCTAGGATCAGAACTCCGACTCCTGCCTGAAACTTGAAAGGGAACCGTACGTGAAACTGTTCCAACTGTCGGTACATCTCCTCACCCTTTGTCTCATCATTTCAGACTTTCTTCTAAAAGAAATTT
>NW_007757168.1:0-1339 GCF_000696425.1 Galeopterus variegatus | reverse complement strand
GATCCAGAACCCTTCCTGCCCCAGTTCCTACAATAAGCCAAGACCATCTCCACTGCTCATGAAGAGCCTGTCATTCTGTCTCATGATAATTTTTATCTATGTATCATCTCAGCTAGACTGTAAACTTCTGAAGGACACAGTGTTTGTGTGTCACAGTGTCCAACAGAAGGCTTTTGCTGACTCAGCAAATACTTCGCACGCTCTTAGGTGACCTGCCCAGCCGGTATCTCCCACTGCCTCCTGCACCAGTCTTCTGTCCACACCACCCCTTCCGCATGCTCCAGTGTACCAGTTTCCAGTGTTGGAGCTTCCAGACATGGTTTTCTTTCTGTCTTGAACTTCTGAGGCCAACTCCCACTCACTTGTCACGTCTCAGCTCAATTACTACTTCTCTAGATAAGCCTTTCTTAAACAGCCCTGATGTAACTCAATCACCATAGTATGGGCAGAATAAAACCACTTCCGCCACCATCCCTCCTCTCCAAAACCACCCCAAAACAACAGGGCAAACAAGAAACAGAAACACAAATACCATGTTCACTGAAAGTAGGAGCTATTTATAACTGAAAACACGAGGACAGAAAATGCATCCATAGGATGCAAAAAAAATCAGAAATGAGAGGTGCCAAGTATGCTAGAAGGTGGAGGGATAAGGACCCTAAAAAAATGGAAGGCTGTTTGAAAGGAGTGGTTAAAGCCCTCCTATCTCTAGCCGCACTCAGAACAGTCAGGTTCTACCTCTGATAGACAGTCCCTGGAGAAACTTCTTTAAATCGAGCAAAAAGACAGTTTGACAACCCTCTTCTATCAGAATCTCCCACCCACACAAACTGGTTGAGAAGAGAGAGAGACATCCAAAGAACATGGCCACTGAACCACAACTAGTATATTTTACGATCACAAGACTGTCGAAATATGAAAATCTGATCTATAAATTCCATAATTTCCAAGTGTTATATACTGGGATAGCATAATTCAAAGAATACACTCTCTATTAACTCAATCACTTGCAGATCACCTGCCTCCTCTCCCCTGTCAAACACACAGCAGAAGGCATTTTAATTCATTGTCCACTTTCACTACAAGAAAATTTAAATCTGGCCAAAGAATACTGATTCATTTATGGGGTTTCTTGTAAAATATATTTTGAATCCCATGTTAACAGAGTAATACACATTAATGAGAATAACTGCAAGTTCAAATAGCTTCAAGGTATATGCAGATATTAGGATAGGTTGTTGAAATACTCCTAGACTCCAAGCAAAGAAAGCTTACAATTTTTTTTACTTCTCTCAGAACTTATGGTTTCTAATTTAATGAATCTCTATTTTTCCTGGTT
>NW_007757167.1:5854-6936 GCF_000696425.1 Galeopterus variegatus | reverse complement strand
CTAACTCTAGTGACAGGTCTGGATAAAGTGGGAAGGAGAGATGTGTTGGTAATGAACTTTCTCTTCAAGGAAATCACTAAGATGAGGTGGTAACAGAATAATCTTCAAGCAACTGAGAAAGAACCATCAGACAAGAAAAAGGAATCTGCTTCTGAGGGCAGGGGATGTGTAGTGACAGGTGGGCAAAGATCATCTACATGTCTTCTTTCCAGTTCTTGAATTTAATTTTTTGGGTTTGTAATTCCCTTTCTTTAAACCATCTGATTCTACCAGAAGGACCCACACCAGCATGCAGTCCTTGATTTCCTGCTACAATACTTTGGTGGCAGCAATGGTATCTCCCCGAGCTTGTTCCCAAATGAACACAGGATGATTTAATTAGCAGTTTCACAACTCTTTGCCATGGATTGCTAAATTCCCACAAGAGAACATTACAGGACTTTAAATGGATGCATCCAGACCAGATAACTAAGGCCATTTTCTCCATATTTCCCCAGAGATATTTTGCTTGTGTCAGTCTGCTTTCTGTATCAGGGCATTGTTTTGCAAAAAGTAACAGAAACATACAAACGTTACTACAAAAGGTTCATGGAAAGATTTGTATTATCTTTCGATTCTAGTTTTCCACAAACTTTTTGAAGCGTCCTTGTACGACGGCTAGCCTAAGCATATACATGTAGACACTTACATTAATAATCTCACTATATAAGTAGAAGGCTTATCTGAAGCAGCATTTCTTAGTTTCTCATCTGGCCCAGATGTGGGCACTGCTGCAGAGAATGAATTGCTACTATTCTTGTATGCGTCACAGAGTAAAGATTCCAAATCATACATGGAAAATCCAGTTGAGGGGTATAAATCATTGTCACTACTTAGCAGCCAGAGTGTGCCCCATTTTCTTTGCCTTCTGTGGTGGAAAATAAGATACTACCTCTCAACAAGAATACTCACTGTGGGAAATTACCCCCAAATAGGATACCAGGCTGCCCCAAAATGCAGGTTGGTACTGAAGCTTCAAGACTCTTTATACTCATCAGTCTCCACCATTGACTAAAATACCCTCTAACATAGCTAGCTTGTAT
>NW_007757167.1:0-531 GCF_000696425.1 Galeopterus variegatus | reverse complement strand
AGGTAAAATGAAAAATTTTATTTTTGTTATTCTTAATTGAGCTAACAGATAACAGTCTCTTAAAAATAATAATAGCAACAATGCATTCAATTATTTATATGTGTGTGTATATATATATGCTTATTTATGCTCATATACAGTGAAATGAAATACAACAATTATACAAGGTATGGAAGGGAGAAATTAAGATTATTTTAACATAAGGTACTCACTCACACTATCCGCAAAGTGGTATAGTGTCATTTAAAAGTAGACTTGGACTAGTTGTAAATGTATATTGTAAACTCTAGGGCAACTACTGAAAAAAGTTTTAAAAAGTATAACTGATAAGCTAGGAAAGTAGAAAAACTAAAATCATATAAAATGCTCAATTAAAGCTACAGGAGATAGAAAAAGAGAATGTTATGGACGGAATGTTTGTCCTCTTCAAAACTCATGTTGGAATTTAATTGCCAGTCCCACGTGGGTGGGATCAATTCTTTAATAAAAAGAGCTTTGGGGAGTGAGCTATCTTTCTTAGCTCTTGTGTGG
>NW_007757166.1:0-6937 GCF_000696425.1 Galeopterus variegatus | reverse complement strand
TCTGGCTAGGATGCTGCTGGGGCTGCCAATTTGGCATGGCTGCCTCAGTGTCTGCTCAGTCGCCCACTGGAGCCTTGGGTGTGTGGTTGCCTCGGGTCTCAGGCCTCTCCAGGCAGGCACCTATCTGGTTAACATGCACTCGGCTGGGCTGGGGATGGGGTCTGGTGCTGGTGAGGCTTTCCTGCTAGGTTGTGCGCTAGCGCCATGGGGCACATGGTCTCCATGGGACTCGGGCCTCTCCTGCAGGGTGCCTCTCTGGTTGGTGTGCACTCAGCTGGGCTGGGGATGAGGTCCAGTGGCGGTGAGGCCTACCTGCTCGGGCATGCACTTGTGCCACAGGGCGCGTGGTCTCCACAGATCTTGGGCCTCTCCGGTGGGGCACCTCTCTTGTCGGCACACACTTGGCCAGGCTTGGGCTTGGCAAACTTTCAACGTTATTTATTGAGCACCTAGTATACACCAAGCACTCTCCTTAGATGCTAGGCAGTCCACAGTGAACAAAATGGGCAAACTTCATGGCCCCATGGAGCTCCAATTCTAGTGGGGAGAGCAGGCAGTGCACCGAATAAATAAGTAAAAGCAAGAAAATTACCACAGGGAGCAGGGATGGATGTTTGGAATAGAATGAAAGTGCTAATTTTAAATATAGTGGTCAGGACAGGGCTCACTAGGAACACAACCTGTGAGGGAATACCTGGAGGCAATGAGGGCTAAAGCTATTTGTTTAACCTCTCTGTACCTCATTTTTGTCACCTGTAAAATGGGGATAATAACAGAATCTATTTCATAGGGGTATTTTGAGGATTCAATGAGATGACACGTGTAAAGCATAAACACATAATAAGCACTCTATGTACCTGTATATTAGCTATTATTTTAGTTATTGATGAGTCGTGTGCTTTTCCTGATACTTTGAAATACTTATATGATCATTTTGAAGACATTTATAGTAGATATATCTGTTCATGGAAAACATAATTAGACCGTCAGTGTAAATAAATTCGTAGTACTACAGTGGCCTTATCAGATTGTCTTTTATGATACATGCAGACTGTTCTTCAGTAACCCCAATACATAAAAATGCAGATTTACCCAGAATATATATTTATAGGTGATTATTTACTTTCTAAATGTAATTCTTCCTTTTCTAAAGAAAAGGTTCCTATAAGATTCATTTGAATAAAAATTTCCCATCATGCATTTAAAATATGAGTTGGTATACAAAAAATGTTTACATGAAACTTTTCAGATACATTTATTGTACAACTGAAAAAAAATTTTTTTTATTTGTTTCCTTCCTTCTCAAGGCTGCCTTTTGAGGTAGCGTAGCAGAGCATTAGGGCTCAAGTTGATTGGATGGTATGCAGTTGAAGGTGTGAATTTAGAAAGGACATAAAGATTTAGAATCATAGAAGTGTTAGCACTAGAAGGAATCATCACTTCCAGTGATGCTCAAATGCCCAGATGTTGTGACAGAGTCTTCTTTGGTCCATGGTGTGATGAGAAAAATAAGGATAGTGTAATGGGGTTTCCTTAAAACTCAATTTCTTCAAATTAAAGGACTACTTTCTATTCTAATATTATGCCTTCTTACTCTAGGGGGTTAAAATTTCCTGTCTTTGATGAAATATTGATGCATAGCATAAGGCTATAAATATGATTATATTTTGATATCCTTACTCAATAAAATAAAACACTAGTAGTTCTACATTGGACCCTATGTTGCTTTTCAACATTTTATTTTAAAAGTCTAGGAAAGACTAAAATTCAATTCTTTTTTAAAAAGAGATCTAAAAAACCACAGAAAACAAGTAACCTGTACTAGAACACACAGCTAGCATCAAAGTGGATTCGAACCCTGTTTTCCAGATTCTTTCTGCTACTTGGGGCACTGTGCCTTGTATCATTCCGTCCTTTCAGCCTGCCTTTTCTTAGTCATCTCATTCTGGTAAGAGTTGTATTTAAGTCCTACTTCTAGAGATTAGCTCCCAGTGTGTAATAGCATTTCCTTTTATGTGAGGTTAACTTTTTGTTCCTTTTATAAACACAAACTTGTTTATTTAGTACTTAATTGGGTTGTTAGAACTAAGTGGTTATTTATTCATTTATTATAATAAAAAGATCCATTAAAATTTGTTTTTTCTTATGATTAACATGGGATTTGACCTCTTTTCCCCTGTAAAATAATGCTTCGACCTGAGAATCTATGGTGGGAGCTGAGGGTAAGTTTTCAGCTCAAAGGAAGTTATAAATTTTTAAATGAGATGCTGAAGGATGTATGAAGGTGTTTAAAATAGAATCCTTTGTTTATTTGTTTCTTAAAATATAGCCTACCCTTCTTTTTTTTTTTTTTTCAAAAAGTAGAAAGCTGTATAGACTAAAAATTAAAGCAAAACTCTGTTTCATTGCATCTTCATGGGACTTTAGCCCTCTAAATGATTTAGTGGAGAGCATGCCAGCAGACACCACACTCTTGTATATGCTGCTATTTCTGTTTTTTCTACAGAAAAAAAAAATTGGAAACATGTCTGAGAGTAATCTTTGTATGGAGAAATTATAGGGGAAAAAATGTTCCTGTGATCATGTTGGGGGAAAACCCACCATCAACCTGGTCATAATCGGGAAAAGGAGGACTGTCACAGAGCTCTCTTTGTGTGAATGGTTGGCATGAGATTACTCTACCCAACTGGGCAGGCTGGACACGCACTCTGCAATATCTTCCCAAGCCTGGAGCCAGATGGAGGTCACCGGTCCAGCTCAAGTTTCATTAAAGAGCTCATGGCCCTTCCATGGTGCTGCTCTTGTAGTTTTTTCTATTCATCTTCCCTGGTTTTGATTTTCCTCTTTTTTCCATTTCAGGGTGAAAGAGTTATTTTAAAGGGCTCCCCCCAATTCCTGGTAGTCATTTGTGCAGTTGTAAAGATTTTTGACTTTACATGTTTGTGTATGTCCACTGTCTGTTTGTTTCTTTCTTGTTTACATGCTCTTTTTAATTTTATTATGCCATAGGTGAGAATATGTGTAGTATATACATTAATGGTCAATTTATGTGTGTATTTATTTAGGTATATATACATATGTCTTTCTATGCTTTTTATATACTTATATTTATGCTTTATGTGTATATATATATATATACACACACGCACATAAAGCATAGAAATAAAAAGCATAGAGATAATATAAAATGTATCTACTCATATAATCCCATATCTTACTTATAGAAAGAGCCTGAGTAAATGTTCTCAAAAAAAAAATTTATAGGTAGATAGATAGATAAAATATAGATTTAATTAACAAGTAAAAAGGAGGGAAAGTACCCTCTGGAAAGTAATATATAATCAACCAGAGAAGCAGAACAGCGTCGTGTACACTGCCTGCATTGCCACCACATATTTATACATCCTGCATGCTTTCCTAGCCAACACAGCTAAGCCCACGGGCTGAAGGTAATTAGCAGTTTTTCTGGATGTAGGAAATCGTCCTGTTCTACTGTGGCTAGTGAATGAGGGAGGTATACTTGTTATAAACTGTAAACTTAGAAAAAATATATATTCTGGTCCCAGGTAGTCCTCTTATAACATGATTTCTTTCTTTCTTTTTTTTCCTCTCCTCCTTTTTTTATAAATTTCAAAAATGTCTCTGTTATTACCTGCAGTGGGCTCCGAGCACTCTCCCACTGTTTTGTTGATTGCCCTGCCCTCAGAGACTGCACATTTAAATCCCATTTGCTGCAGCAGCATCGGGACTACTCAGAGGTCACAGCCCCCTCTAAGGAGAGTTGCCCAGGGTCAGCTCCCTTGGGAGTGGTTTGGATAAAGCCACAGGACAACTGAAGTGGCACACACACCAGAAAACCCAAAACAAACAAGCAACAACAAAAACAGAGCAAGATTCTTTCCCTCTTATTTTTCTTACAGGAGAGATAAAGGCAATGAGAATACGTCGATATTTGATGAATTGGTTCTATTCAGAGGAGTGCTATCATTTTAATGTCCCCCCCTTTTTTTTGAAAATGCACCCACAGTCTCTGAATTCCCATTAATGCAAAGTTCAGATAAAGCTGATGAAAAGCATCTGCCATCTTGATAGTTGCCATGGCAGATGGCGCCAGCCTTTATGCTTTTATCAGTATTAGTATCAGAACACACTTTGTGTTCCAAGCTGAGATAAAAATCATTGAAGCTGTACCTGGAAGAGGCAGTGCCACACTGCAGGCCCCACTGTTCTGCATCTTGACAGAACTGCCTGCATAAAAACCATGCACAGCATATTCTTATGGTTCATTAGTTCAGCAGTACTGATGGTATTTTGCAAACTTTGAGGATGAGGGGGTTTTTCTAAATAGCTGCTCTACTTTGCCACTTGTCACTTTGAAATGCATGGGGAGGCACATCACCAGTAACCATTTATTCTAACGCTGCTGGTTCTCTGGGAAGTCCTGTGAGGGACACTCAACGTCTATACTGGGAACCTAAGAGCAGTGTGAAAAAGGAGCCCCTGGAGTACTTCCAGCCGAGGGTGGCCTGGGTTCCAGAAAGGTGCCTGCAGCTTCCTTTCAGCAAGTGTATTACAGTATTGTGACACCCATCTCTCTTTCTATCTCTCCCTGTCATAACTGCTGCTGCAAAGTGCCACATGTTGGTGACACAGAACTGAAACCTTGTCCCATCTTGCCATTCTTGGCCTTAATTCAAGTTCTGCAGCCTCCTGTATGATGGCCCGATGGGCCCTTGTTTATTCCAAATGCCATAAATACGTGACTTCAGAGGGTTGAAGCCTTTCCACCGACCCTTCACTGTACATTTCTAAACATATTGACAGATTCTCCCCACCCTGTGCTTCCCCCTCTTAGTTATGCATGCAGTTGTTTTTAGTAACATTGTTGCTTGGTAAGTAGAGGGGTCGTGAGATCTTAAGTTATTACGCAAGTATTATGACACAGCCTGGTATACCATTTGGCTTGGATCATGGGGGGAGATGAACTGAAACAGAGAGGGGGAGGGCAAGGGAGTTTTTTAAATTGAAGTACACGTATGTATCTATATGACATTAATAATAAGGGTTGGGAGCCATTAGAGTTGGCTGGATTGGCTTTTCAAACACCTCCAAGAACACTTCAAAAGCATTTAAAAAACAACAACAAAAAAAAACCAAACTGACTTTTTAATTTTTCCTCCCTTAGTGAAGAGAACTGGATTCGAAGCCAAGGCTCAATTATTGGCTCCCCCGTATACCGTGATTTGGGGAAACGTACTTAATTAACTTCTCTAAGGTTTGTTTCCTTATCTGTGAGGAGTAGAATATAATCACATCCATCTCAAACAGTAACCATGAGGATTCAATAAAACAACGTGTGTAAACACAGGGATGTAAATGCTCAGTATACATCAGAGATTATTAATGTTATTACTATTTTCATCAGTTCTCTATTCGTTAGTACGGAAATACCTTTAAAAGAAATAGGTGTCATTAAAATCTCCCTCACCAGCTCACCAGGGGCACCTAACCGGGTGGGGCACCTGACTTCTGTTGACCCAGAATTCTAGTCATTTGGCAGCTGTGGTCTCAGCATGGCTCCAAGTCAGGTCCCAGCATGTAGCTGAGTGGCCTCCACTGCCTGGTGGGCCCCAAACAGCTGATTCCTCCATCAGGCCCTGGGTTGGATGTGTCGTCAGTGATGAACTAACACCTACTAATTTAATCTAGAACCGGGTGGTTACAGAGAGCTGTCACGGGAGTGGGGGGAGGGATACGATGAGCACTGTAACACTGCTTCTTAATGTGGGTGCACCAGGCTGTGTTACTGTCTCAGAGGAAGGTGAGAAAAGAAAATGCGTACTTTCAAGAGGATATTCAATAATTAACATAATATTACATTTGAAAATGGAATGACAAACATTGTCTTTTTTCATTTCTTATTGTGATCTAATTTATATACAGTAAAATGAACACTTTTAGTGTACAGTTCTGCAGGTTTTGAAAAACGCAAACAGCTGTGTTAACGATCATGACAATAAAAACATGACTGTTTTGTCATTCTAAAACATTGCCCTGTGGGGCCCCTTTGTGGACAATCTGTCCCCCATACCTATTTCTTGGCAATAATTGATCTATTTTCTAGCTGTATACTTTTACCGTTTCAAGATGGTCATATAAATGGAATAATATAGTATGCAGACCTTTGGATTGGTTTATTTTCATATGTCTTAATGTATTTGAAATTCATCCATGTTGTTGTGCATATCAGCAGTGTGTTCCTTGCTATTAAGAAGTATTCCATTGTATGGATATATCATAGTTGGTTTATCCACTAGTCAGTTGAGGGACATTTGGGTTGTTTCCAGTTTGGGGCAATTATAAATAAGGTTGCTTTAAACATTCATAAACATGTTTTTGTGTGAATATAAATTTTATTTCACTTGGGTAAATACTTAGGGATGTCATTGCTGGACTATATAAAAAGCACATATTTATCTTTATAAGGAATGGCTAAACCCTTTTCCAAAGAGGCTGTACCATTTTGCATTCCCACCAGCAATGTATGAAAGAAAGTTCCGGTGGCTCCACATCCACACAGGCCTTAGTAATGTCAGATTTTTTTAAATTTTAGTTTTATCTTTTCTAGTAAGTGTGTAGTGGTTTCTGATCATAGTTGTAACATATATTTCTCCAGTGAATAATGATGTTGAACATCTTTTTGTATGTTTATTTGCCATCCTCACATTTTTTATGATTTCTATTTAAATATTTTGCCTAGTTTTAAAAAATTTTGTCATTGTGTTTTCTTATTATTGAGTTTTGAGAATTAAAAAATAAATTCTCAGGGCCGAGCCTGTGGCACACTCGGGAGAGTGTGGCACTGGGAGCGCAGCAGCGCTCCTGCTGCGGGTTCGGATCCTATATAGGGATGACCGGTGCGCTCACAGCGCTCACT
>NW_007757165.1:6409-6937 GCF_000696425.1 Galeopterus variegatus | reverse complement strand
CCATCTTGTCCTGAAATTTTAAATTTTTTCTCTATTTACCAATTCCCTCCTATCTCAACTTTCATTTCAAATCAGTTTGAGTTCCATAATCCATCAGTTAAGATGCTTTTGCTGCTGTTGTTGGTATTGTAAATCCCTTTGTTTATTGTTTTTTTTTGGGGGGGAAGTTCACCTTCAGTTCATTCTCCCTGATGTTACCTCTGCCTGCAAGACTTACAACCCTACCACTATCCCTCTCTGACACATTCTTTGTCTATAAAAGTGTACTCCACCTTCAATTTGTGGCTTAGGGATCATTTCTTTAGCAGAGCCGTTTCTGACCCATCTGTACCAGATGAGGCTATTAGCTTCACCTCATGCAGTCCTCTAATGATCTCTTATTTCCCTAAGACAACTACTCACTTTGGTAACTACGTGTTCATTGTCTCGTCTTCTCTAGAGTTGTCTATGAGCACTTCAATTAAAGGAACTGCAATATCCCATTATCTGACACTGTATATATCTTGTTCATAGTAGCTCCTGAAAAAA
>NW_007757165.1:0-1314 GCF_000696425.1 Galeopterus variegatus | reverse complement strand
ATATCTAAAATTGTTACCCTGTTCTAAGACATAATGAATCTCAGTTTTTAAAAATATACAAATGGTGTTAATGAAATTAAATCCAAAGGCAAAATAACAGCCTTGCTTGATATTGCTTCGTTTCTTTACTTGACTTAGATTTTTATCAGTGCTATCCATTCATATGTGATTGTTTATTTTCTTATTTAAATATAATTTTCAATAACTAGTTTGTTGTAGTATTTTCTGCTGCTTGGGTTTTGCTGCTGTTGCTGTTACTGCTGTTGTTTTGCTGTGACATCTCCACCTGGGTTGCTTTGTGGTGTTACTATACCTGATGAAATGCAGAACCATGTGACTGGACTTGGTCAGCCTTCAGTTCATATTTGTGCTCTGCCTCTCCTGATTGTGAAAAGCTGTACAGGCTATTTTGCCTCCAAATGAATAAAGGAAACTAAAATATATACAACCACAGTGTTTTCATTAAATACATACATACACACACAGTATCTTTGAAGAGCCTAGCACGTTTTCTGGCTGATCTAAGCCCTTCTTCTTGCCTTCATATCTTCCTGCTTGTCTTCTGTGAGGGTACTTCAAAAAGTTTGTGGAAAAACTCATGTTATCTTTTAATTCTATTTTTCCAAGAACTTTCTGAAGTACCCTTGTGCATCAGCCTTTAGTAAATCAGTCTCCACCCATCAGGATGTCTATCTGAACTGGTGTCTGTTCATCTGTTCTATTGTCTGTTTGTCTGTTTAACCATCCATTAGTGTGTCTATTGATTCATTTGTCTTCATGCCTTCACATTCATGTGTCTACCTGCTCACTTGTCTGTCTACCTCTCTGTCTTCATCTTAGAGGTATATTCATCTATTTCCATTTTAATAATATACTTACTACAGTACAAAAGCAACACCTTGGTTTCATCTAATAAAATACCTTGAATCATAAATCTCATACTTAGAGATAGAAAAATCCTTAATTTTTTTTCTAGGTTAAATTCCTCCAACCACAAATTATGGAAGTAACACGAATTGACTAATCTATTATTACTATACGGTAAGACACATAGATACTACATAAACTGACATCAAGGACTCTTGACCCTCTTTAAATGGCCTTCCTTACATGAGGTTTTTCCAAAATATTTTGTGTAATTTGGATTTCAGTTAACTTTTTTCTGAATATTTTGGGGTAATTAGGTTGATTTTTAGCTTCAAGGTTCAGAACAGTGGAGTCCAACGGGCTTAACAAGCAATCGGAGATGGTGTGTAATTCCACTTCTTCTCTCTGTGACTCCTCAGCTCTGTTCCTTTCTGTGTCTTAATTTGT
>NW_007757164.1:5398-6937 GCF_000696425.1 Galeopterus variegatus | reverse complement strand
CACTGAGAAGGGCATGTAATGCAGTATTCTTGCTAAAAATGCATAACCTCAATCTAATAAGGAAACATCAGACAAACACAAATTGAGGAATATTTTATAAGATACTGACTGGAGGTTCAAAAGTGTCAAGGTCATGAAAGACAAGGCAAGAATAAGGAACTACCACATATCACAGGAGGCTAAGAAGACATACAGTTAGGGCCGGCTCCGTGGCTCACTCGAGAGAGTGTGGCACTAGTAGTGCCAAGGCCGCGGGTTTGGATCCTATATAGGGATGGCTGGTGCGCTCACTGGCTGAGTGTGGTGCAGACAACACTGTGTCAAGGGGTTGCAATCCCCTTACTGGTCAGGAAAAAAAAAAAAAGAAGAAGACATACAGTTAAATATCTGAGATCCTGTATTGGACCTCGGAGCAGAAAAAAATNAAAGACTACAAGTTCCTGTTAGTCAAACAAGAAGGGGCTCAGCAACACCTGGAATCTGGTTAGAAATGCCAATTCTCATACCTAACTTCAGACCTATTGAATCAGAAAAGCTATATTTTAACAAATCCTCTAAGTAATTCTAATAAACATTAAAATGTGAGAACCACTGGTAGAGTATAACTGCAGAAATAAAATCATCTGAACTCAGGCTAATGATGGCTTGGATAGACTCTCTCTAATCAGTAATCCTCAGAACAATCTCCTTTACTGATGGAGAAACTGAAGTCACCATGTTGGCAAATCCAAGGATATGTCCTTGCTTTTTCTCACTCAGCCTCTTAGTGTCATTGGCCATGGATGACCACTCCTTCTTGGAAACACTCTTCTCATGGCTTCTTTGATAACACACTCTTGTGGTCTTCCTCCTACAGCACTGGGCACTCAGCCTCCTTTGCTGGCTCTTCTTCACTCCATTTTCCAATTGTTGGAGCCCCAGGGCTGAGACCTGCATCTCCATCCTTCCTCTATCCTGATTCTCTCCCTAGGGGACCACTTCTAGTTCCATGGCTTTAAATACTGTCTATGGCCTCATGATTCCCCTAAAATCCAAATTTTTCATCTAATTACCAACTTGACATCTCTACTTGGCTCACTAATAGTACCTCAAATGTAATATATATCCACAGTAGAGCTCTTAATTCCCTACTCCCAAGTCTTTCTCCCTAGTCTTCCCCATCCCAGTAAATGACACACCATCTACTCATATCTACGTGCTTAGGACCCATACCGAGGAGTCATTCCTGATTCCTCTAAGACTTGTCAGCTCTACCTCCAACATACATCTCAAATCCATTCACTTCTCTTCACATCCACAGCCTCCACCCCAGTCTAAGCTGCCATTATGTGTCTCCTGGATGGCTGTTAAAACCTCCTAACTGGCTTCTCTGCTTCCTTCTACCCTTTTCCCTTTACAGTACATTCTCTGTATAGTAGCTTTTCAAACAGAAATCAGATCATATTGTTCTCCTACTTAAAACCCTTAAATGACTTCCTGCTGCAATTAGAATAAAACCCAAACCCAGATATCTTTTGGTAGTTTACATGAAGTACTGCT
>NW_007757164.1:0-600 GCF_000696425.1 Galeopterus variegatus | reverse complement strand
GGGCCAGCCCTTTCCATGAACTTTTTGAAGACCTTTCATACATGCATGCAATTGATCCTCACTATGTGTAGATTCTGTATTTGTGAATTCACCTATTTGCTAAATTTGTTTGTAACCCTGAGGTCAATACTCTCAGCACTTTTGTTTATTGATGGACATACTCGTGTGCAGAGCAGGAAAATTTTGAGTGCGTCCACATGCACATTCCACCTGTGGTTGAACATGGCAAAGCTCTGCTTTCTTGTTTCAGCTCTCATATGGTAAACAGGCTTTTTTTGTGGTCTACTTAGTGCCACATTTTTTTGCATTTTTGTGCTTTCTTGGGGGTAATTTCAGTGTTTCAAATGGCCCCCAAGCATAGGGCTAAAGTGTTGTCTGTTGTTCCTAAGTGCAAGAAGGCTGGGATGTTCCTCATGGAGAAAATAGGTGAGTTAGATAAGCTTTATGCGGGTATGAGTTACAAAGCCATTAGCCATGAGTTCAATGTTAATGAATCAGCAATATGTATTAAATAAGGTATATTATATTGTACCTTTAAAAGAAACACACATAAAACAAGGCATGTATTGATCAATTGACTAAAAAATTGTGACCAGAGGC
>NW_007757163.1:6695-6937 GCF_000696425.1 Galeopterus variegatus | reverse complement strand
GAATGCCCATGTGCAAGATGCCTCCTGACACTGAAGGTCTATCTCTAATTTCTTGGGACTTCCACTCTGTTTTCCAAAAAGGTGTACAAACCTCATCAGTAAATGTTTCACCTTGATGATTAAGCTTTTTAACCTGTTTTTATTATCGGGCTCTGATAAGCATTTGTATTGTCTTCAGCATAATCTGAATAGATAGACTGCCCAGCATTTAAAATTCCTCATTGTCCAAACATCAGTTAGTC
>NW_007757163.1:0-1012 GCF_000696425.1 Galeopterus variegatus | reverse complement strand
AGTGAAGAAACAGTTGAGATGGGAAACTACATTGTGCATGTGCCTTACTGAGGTCTAAAAACAGAGCAGAATTTCCTCACACGCCTTCTCCTCTGTGTCTCTTCAGAGACCTAGCCTGCAGGTTCACAGAAGAGAAACAGTCCTTACAGCTGTAGCTGATGGTGAGCATTCAGGACACAGTGTGAGTGAAAGAGGGTCTGGAGCCCGACTTCCCTAGATCAGTCACCAGTACTGAGAAGGGGTGTGTCTCACCTGTTCCTTTGCCTGTGAGGAGCCATCCATTGCGTGCGGTCACTGGACATGGGTATCTGTGGGGTTGGTTGGAACTGTGCAGACTTGAGCTCTTGCCCTGTATTTTTCATCCCTGTCCTGCTGCAATTTCCATGTGGGTTACTGGGAAGATTCTACCCAGAGGAGCACATTAGCATAGTTCCTTTGCTGGAAGCCAGATTATCTCCTCCTGGTTTCTGTGAGGCCCTCTAGTGCCACCCAGCATCCAGCAATGCTGTATTGCCACAGCCATCCTCGTAGTGAGACAAGACACGTAGTTCCATGCTTTGGGGAAATTAGCCTGCTAGGGTGTGCTGCTCTTCCCTGTGCCCAAAAGCCTGCTTCGTTCTATAGTCGGCTGGACCCCAAACAACTTATTTCCATTGTAAACAAATGGCCAGGCCCAGCAGTAGCAGTTTCATCTGGGGCAGCAGTCTGGTCATGGGCAGCTGTTCCTCCTGCTGCTAAGGTTTAAGCCAGCTCCCTACGGTGACACCTTTCCTCCCCACAAGCTGGCCCCATGGGTGCAGATGGTGAAAGAGGCTGTGTGGGCAGAATGGCTTCCCTCCTGTCCAGTGGACAAATGGGAGGGGACTGGGTGACACACCTCTGATCATGATGCAGTTAGTGCTGCCGTTGACCAACAGAGAGCTCAGCAGCTCGCAGGGGTGGTGGTGCTGTTATTTTTCTAGAATAGGTTTTTTTCTGGTTGGTCACAGAGTTACTCCTTGCCATCCTGTAA
>NW_007757162.1:5939-6937 GCF_000696425.1 Galeopterus variegatus | reverse complement strand
TTTGCTCTGTGCTCTTGGCAGCATTTGGTAATGTCAGTTTTTTTGACTTTTAGCCATTCTGATAGGAGTGCAGTGACATCTCATTGTTGTTTGTATTTGCAATTCCCTAATGACATATGATGTTGGTAATATTTTTATATATTTATTTTTCATCTATATTCTTAGGTAACATCTCTTTTCTGATATTTTGCCCATTTCAAATTGGGTTGTTTTCTTATTTTTGAGTTTTAAGAATTCTTTGTATATTTTGGATACAAGTCCTATATTAAATATGTATTTTTCAAGTATTTTCTCCCAGTCCATGGCATGTCTTTTCATTCTCTTACCAGTGTTTTTCACAGAGCAGAGGTTTTTAATTTTAATGAAATCCAGTTTATCAAGTTTTTCTTTCATGGCTTGTACTTTTGTTTTTATATCTAAAAACTCACAGGCAAATCAAGACCACCTATATTTTCTCCTATATGATACTCTAGAAATTTTATACTTTTGTGTTTTACATTTAGTTCTTTGATCCATTTTGAGTTAATTATTGTGAAAGGACTAGGATCTTTTTTTTTTTTTTTGCGTATGGATGCATAATTATTCCAATACCATTTGTTGAAAAGGCTATGCTTTCTCTATTGAATTGCCTTTGCTCTTTTGTTAAAGATCAGATGGGTTTATTTATGGGCTATTTAATCTGTTTCATTGATATACTTGTCTTTTTCTTTGACTATGCTGTCTTGATTGCTGTAACTTTATAGTCTTAAAGTTGGGTAGTGTCAGTTCTCTGACTTTGCTTTTGTTACTTTAGCATTATGTAGGCTATTTGCTGTCTTTTGCATTTTCATATGAACTTTAGAACGAGTTCACCAATATTCACAAAATAGTTTGCTGGTATTTTGATTGGGATTGCACTGAATCTATAGATCAAATTTAGAAGAATTCACAGCTTAGCAATATTGAGTCTTCATATTCATAAACATTAAATATATCCTTAGATATTGTATTTTTCATCT
>NW_007757162.1:0-1704 GCF_000696425.1 Galeopterus variegatus | reverse complement strand
ATCTGCTTGTACCCACTGGCTGCCTGCCACTTTCCGCCATGAGTAGAAGCAGCTTGAGGCCTGTGCCAGATGCACCTCTCCCAGAATCATAAGTCGAATAAACCTCTGTTCTTTATAAATTACTCAGTCTCAGGTATCTCTGTTATAGCAACACAAAATGGACTAATACACCAGGGAATCTCCATAAGGCTATCAGTGGATTCCTCAGCAGAAACCATGCAGGCCAGGAGAAAGTAGGCTGATATATCCAAAATTCAGAAAGAAGAAAAATTGACAACCAAGAATACCATACCTGGCAAAGCTGTCCTTCAGAAATGAAAGAGTGATAAAGACTTTTCCAGGCAAATGAAAGCTGAGGGCTATCACCACTAGCCCTCCTTACTGGAAATGCTAAAGGGAATTCAAGTTGAAATGAAAGGATGCTGATTAATGACATGAAAACATATGAAAGTATAAAACTCATTGGTAAAGGTTAATATATAGTCAAATTCAGAATGTAATGGTGGTGTGTAAATCACTTTTAACGCCATTATAAAAGTTAAAAGACAAAAATATTAAAAATGACTATAACTATAATATGTTAATGGATACACAATATAAAAATCTGTAAATTGTTACATCAATAACATAAAATGTGTGGAGGGATGGGGAGAAGTAAGAGTGTAGAGTTTTTGTATGCAATTGAAGTTGTGTTATCAATTTAAAATAGACTGTTATAACTGTAAGATGTTTTATTTAAGTGCATGTTTTTAAGCCTCCTGGTAACCACACAACACAGACACAAAACTTCTAGTAGATACAAAAAAGAGTAGGAATTAATGAACACAACAAAAAATTTCATCAAATTACAAAGGAAGACAGTAACAGAGGAAGAAAGGAGCAAAGGAACTACAAAACAGAAAACAATTTTTAAAAATGTTGATAATAGCTCCTTATTTGCCAATAATGACTTTAAATATAATTAGATTAAATTCCCCAATATAAAGACAGAGTGGTTGAATAGATAAAAAAACAAGTTCCATGAACATGCCATCTACAAGAGACCCACTTAGTTTTAAAGACATACATATGCTAAAAGTGAAGGGATGGAGAAAGATATTCCATGTAAATGGTAAGTAAGAGAACAAGGCATCTACACTTACATCAGACAAGTAGACTTTAAGTAAAAAACTGTAAAAAGAGAAAAATAAGGTCATTATATAAGGACAAATGTATTAATTCATCAAGAGGATATAATAACTGTAAAGATGTACACACTCAGTGTGAGAGTACCTAAATATAAAGCAAATTGTAGCAAAACTGAAGGGGGGAATAGATAGCAATACAGAGATAGTTGGGGACCTCAATTCTCCATTTTTAACAATGGAGAGATCACCCAGATAGAAAATCAATAGGGAAACAGTGGACTTGAATTACACTATAGACTGAATTAACCTAATTGACATATACAGAACATTCTATCCAACAACAGCAGAATACATTGTTCTCAAGTGCCTACAGAACATTCTCTAGGGTACGCCATGTCTAGGACCACAAAACAAGTCATAACAAATTTGAAAAGATTAAAATCTTATCAAGTATCTTTTTTGACCACCATAGTATGAAACTACAAATTAATAACAGGAATAAAATTAAAATATTCAGGGCCGGCCCGGTGGCGCACTCAGTAGAGTGCGGTGCTTGGGAGTGTGGTGGCGCTCCCGC
>NW_007757161.1:4497-6938 GCF_000696425.1 Galeopterus variegatus | reverse complement strand
AGGTGAGAGAGAGAGGAGGGAAAAAGTATCAGTGTCAATAAATAAATAGTCTGGGAACAATTAGCTAATCTTTTGGAAAATACTAACATGAGATTTGCCATCAGTTCAATAAACTGAATATTTGGGTCCCCCCTCCAAAAATTTCATATGTTCAAATCCCAATCCCCAATGTGCTAGTATTTGGAGATGGAGCCTTTGGGAGGTAATTAGGTCAGGAGGGTGGAGGTCTCATGATGGGATTAGGGACTTTATAAGAAGAGACACCAGAGGGCTTGCTTCCTCTCTCTCTGCCCTCTGCCATGTGAGGATACAGCAAGAAGGCAGCCATATGCATGCCAGGAGGAGGGCTCTCAGCAGGCCCCATTTCTGCTGCACCTGGATGTTGGGTTTCCCAGCTTCTGCAACTGTGAAAAATAAATGTTTGTTGTTTAAGTCATGCAATCTATGTAATTTGTTATAGCAGTTTGAACTGAACAAGAGAGTTAAGGATGCCTTCATCTGCAAGTAGCAGAAACCTCAACTAACAGTTGCTTAAATAGTGTTTAGATGGCTTTTCAACAAGAATTCTAGGGATAAGAAGTTCAGGACTGATAATGGCTCAATAACATCCCCCAAGACCCAGGTTGTTTCTCTTTCCACTCAACCACTGTTACTATGGCTTTTGTCCTTACGCTTGTCATCTCAGGATCGAGATGCCTGCTGCACCTCATGACCTCATGACCTCAGACCTGTGTCCCAGGAAAGAAGAAAGAGAAAAGGAAAGAGAGAGGGGAAAATGTGCATACCAGTCACACATATACCAAAATCTTAGCAGCAGTGGTATCTGGTGAGTGGATTACTTTTATCTTTAGTTTTTAAGTGTAATCTACATTTTTTTTACAATGATCATGTGTTGAATTTTAAATCAGAAAAAAAAAAATCTGAACCTATTTACATTTTGCAGAAAGATTAATCAAGGAAATCATATATCCCTCCCACATCGTTAGGCTTCTATTGCTCTGTGATTCCCAGTATTTTGAATCATCTTAAATTTTATTTTTAGCACAAACCACTTACTAAATTTCTTCTTGTGAAAAACAAGCATCCAAAAAACTTACTTTTATGTTCAGAACCTCTGGGAGCACAAAAATTATAGGTTGTCTTAGCAATAATGCTGAATCTCTAAGAATTTTATTTAAGGCATTTAAAGTAAGCTGTGTATTTCCAGGCATCCAACTGAAACTTTTAAAAATCATTCGCAAGTACAATCTTCCCAGAAGTAGATGTGGGGATGAGAAGAAAAACATCAGCCTACAATAAATTTTTCAGTCCTTGCCTCTACTTTCAGATATTCCTTAAATATTCTGTTCTATTCCCAAGTACAATCTTCCCAGAAGTAGATGTGGGGATGAGAAGAAAAACATCAGCCTACAATAAACTTTTCAGTCCTTGCCTCTACTTTCAGATATTGCTTAAATATTCTGTTCTATTCTGAAATATTTTCATTTTTACCAGACGGATGAATATAATTTTCAAGAATCCAATAATATTGCAGAGTACCAAGAAGGTTGCTGAATTTTGGAAAATACAGAAATGTCTGTGCTTAAATTAGAAATAAATCTTACTGTTCCCTAAACTAAATGATCCCTATGATTAACTTATATAATATACCAAGGATTTTTAATCAGATTAATTGCCTTATAACGTGTAGACTAATCATACTAACATTGATGTTGGAAAAGCAGTTAATGTACAAAAGAAGAAAATAGTATTTAATTTTGAGTGACAGATTTTTCTTCATTTCTGATCTTCAAAGTACTAGGGAAAGCCTATTTTTCACATGCTATTTCCTAATGAGTTAATATGCAACCCTTTAATAAATCACTCTGGATATCCTCCAAATTCCCAGGAGGGATTAAGAGAATGGGCATCCAAATAGGTTATGCCCCAGCCCCTACTATGCCACTCAAAAGTCATTCCTTATAAACAGAAAGAGGTTGAGAACTCCATTTCTTTTTTCTTTCACTCTCTTCTCCTCCTGTGGGATTGCATCCAATTCATGAAAAAGAGCAATTTGCTACATTAAACAAAGCTAGTTCTGTTTCCACTCTAATATTAGTCTGAATCCTGTCTCTCTGCTCAGGAGGTTTTTGATCCCTACCAAATCACTTAATCTCTTTGGCCCTCAGTTTCTTCATTGGTAAAATAAATGCCATTATGAGGATTAAGAAAGATTATGCTTCTTTCGTGCCTTGCACATAACAAGCATATGTTTAGATACAATATATATTACATATTGCTATGTTAGCCCATTTCTGTTGCTTATGACAAAATACACAGAACTGGGTGATTTATAAGAAAACGAAATTTACTGTTTCAGAGGCTAGCAAATCCAAAGTCCAGAGAACACATCTGGTGAAGGCTTTCTTTGGTGGTAACTTCAGTGGTGGCAGGGTATCACG
>NW_007757161.1:0-230 GCF_000696425.1 Galeopterus variegatus | reverse complement strand
GAAACAAAAATACAAATGAGAAAGAGAAAGAAATTAAACTTTACCACCTCAAAAAAAAAAAACAATAAACCCTGAAGACAAGCAATGAATAAGTGAGAAAGGAACAAAAGATATTTAAAACATCAAAATGAAAATCAATAAAATGCCAAGAGAACACAATACCTTACAATAATAATCCTAAATGTTAATGGATTAAACTCCCCATTCAAAAGACACAGATGGGCTGATTG
>NW_007757160.1:5482-6938 GCF_000696425.1 Galeopterus variegatus | reverse complement strand
GCATTAAACTTTTTGCACATGATGCTGTATGTTCTTTCCCTTTCTTTCAGCTTGAGGAAGGGGAGCATGGTGAATTTGGATGCCATGTGTTGAAGAGTTGGAGACACAAAACAGAAGAAGGCTGGCTCTCTGGATGTTGTTTACAGAAGAGTTGAGAACCAATCAGGAAGATCTGTGTTAGACTTTAAGTGAAGAAGAGATAAACTTCTATCAGCTTTGTGTATTATACACGGTGAGATTGTTTTGTTACAGCAGCTAGAGTTACCTTAATCAATATATATGTGAATTGAGCTGATTTACCTATTGTCACTTGAACATGCCCCTGGCTTTTGCACATACTTTCTCTTAGAATTCTTATTCTCTTCTTCAATTACTCACATCCTAAAAATTATTCAAGGCCTAACCCAAGTCCAATTGCCTTCAAGCAGTTTTCTTCCACTCCTCCCAGACACAGTGACATGTCTTTCCCTTAGCTTTCTGTAGCACTTTATTATCTACACCTCTTATGCACTTATCACAGCTCCAACTCTGGATGTTTTGTTTTCCTCGTGAGATCATGAGCTCTTCAAGGTCAAGGATCATGTTTTCCTGCTTCTTGTATGATTCTGAAGTGCATAACATGGTGTGTGCCTTGGGAATTTTCAATAAATATTTTTGGGGAAAATATACTTATAAATGTGTTAAGCTCAATAAAGTCCATTTTCCTAAAAACGGTCCTTCATTTCTGAAGCACAAAGACATGTAAACTATAATTTACTGGATTTGTGTTTTTATTATTCTTTTCACTAATATACACATTCTAACACTTTTTGACAACTGCTTAGAAGAGACAGAAGGCATGCTTATCAAGTTTCAGATGGCACAAACTAGATGTAATAAATAATGCACGAGATGACAGAATCAAACTAGACAAGTTGGAATGAAGCAGATAACATTTGTTTTAGAGATAACTACAAAATTAGATTTAAAAAAAACCATATTTCGGTATGGAAAGACATAGCTAACACCAATTTATGGAGGGAAATTTTCAGGTTTTACTGCTGCTAGGCTGATATGAACCCAGAGAGGTACACATGCCCTGTTCACAGTTAGACTCGGGGCACTGAGTGACAGACAAAGTATTCAGGTTCCAAAAAAGCACAGGCATGAATGGAGGTTGCTAGTTGGTGGCCAGTTGGAGGTGGATGAAGCCCCAATGTTGGGTAGAGTACACATTTACCATTGAGTTAATGGATTAACCTAAGAGACTTGAGGGAACACAGTCCTATATTTTAACCTGAGCAAGCTAAACACCTGGGTCAACTTTCACCTGTAACACTGGTGAGAATCCTTCATCTGAGGATACCATTTAGTAATTTCTGACACTAAATTGGTGCTAATAGAGCAGGCTGGGTCCCATGAGAGTTTTGCTTTAGAAGTAGAACCCAGTAGGTCCTAAAGGTTTATCATTCTACTT
>NW_007757160.1:2002-3023 GCF_000696425.1 Galeopterus variegatus | reverse complement strand
ATGATTAAGGATCTCAGGAACCAAATTACTAGTTACCTTTTGGTGGTTCAGTCTCCAGGACCGAAGGGGATCAGTATGGAGGGGTGGGAGAGCGGTGTCAGGGATCACAGATATCAAAATTGTCTTCAGATACCTGAATGCTGTTTTGTGAAAGAATACCAGCACTTTAGGTAATGCCAGAATGCGGAACTGGGACCAGTGGGATTTCAGCTGAAATTGAAGAATTTTTTAACCGTTAGGGCTCTTCAAAAGTAGAATAGACTTTGTAAGGGCCGCCTGGTGGCGCACTGCTACAGTGCGCTGCTTGGGAAGCGCGGCGGCGCTCCCGCCGAGGGTTCGGATCCCACATACAGACCGGCCACTCACTGGCTGAGCGAGGAGCGGGGGCAGCGCCGAGGGTTGCGATCTGTTGCCGGTCACAAAAAAAGACAAAAAGACAAAAAAAAAAAAAGAATAGACTAGACTTTGTAAGTAAGCAAGGCTAAGAATGTCCAAGACCCAATGGCTGTCACAGATGTTTTAGGTGGAATTCAAGAACATTGAGTGGGAAGCTAAATAAAAGGGTTTCTAAGGTTCCATTTAAATCATCTAAACAACCTCAAATTTAAGTATGCTAAAGAACGAGAGGAAAGAAGGCTATTACCTGATATTATTTAGAAGTTACAACCCCTTACCTCTGCAGGCCCTGGAGGCAAACACGCCGGAATCACATCCTCCGTGAGAACCGATTGTCCTTGAAAGGCTGTGCGTTAATATGTGTCTGTTTCTCTCTAGACTAGTATATCCGTTTATTGGACTCTTCTTCCTTCTCATGGGTGGGAAGAAATACATTCTTTTTATAATCTCGAGTCTCACGTAGGGCAAGAGGTCATTTTTGGAGAAAGTCACGGTAATGTGCACTGGGGTGCGAAGACAAATTCTCATGCTGGGAACTTGGGGGATGTCGGGCAACCTGGGAACAAGAAAGTGGGAAGAGGTCAAAATATTTATCGACCAAAGAATCATCCCATGCCTCGCCTCC
>NW_007757160.1:0-513 GCF_000696425.1 Galeopterus variegatus | reverse complement strand
TCGCGGAATTGGCCCCCGGGCTAGCTCACAACTTCCCCTGCTGGGGCGAAGGGGAGTGTGAATGAGAGAGAGTCAGAGAGAGCGAAGTTCACACCTCCCTGCTGTCGGGAGCGCTCGAGACGACCCGACTTGAGTGGTTTGGACTCGGGCAGGTGGGTGGGCTGGGAAATCCATTTCACGAGCATTTTTATTTGTAAAAATTAAACATTAGAGAAGACAGTGCAACCCAGTGTTTCTCACGGAGCGGTGGCCGGGAGAGGTGTCCCTCTAGGCGGGCGGGTGGAGGCTGGGTGCCCCTCCAGGGGGGCAGCTCCAGTCAGTGACACTGAAGCCCCTAAATCCTGCCTAGCGCTCAGAGCAGGGCGGTCCGGATGAATGAACGAGGTGTCGGTGCCACAGGCGTGGGGCGTCCCGAGTTACTTTTCAGTGGTGGCGAGTAAGTCCCGGAAGAGCGGGACTGGCAAGTGAATGCATTTAAGGGGAGTGTTTTGTTGGTGAGCTGTGCTAAGTGTT
>NW_007757159.1:5527-6938 GCF_000696425.1 Galeopterus variegatus | reverse complement strand
GGGGAGACAAAAAAAATCTGCAATTAAGATAAGGACCAGTAATACTGTTGTGCAGAGCCCAATGGGAGTCTGAGGTAAAAGGGAAAAATCAGTCGTACTAGTCCTGTTTTTACTTAATATGTTGATATTTTCCTTATCATGAACTTTTGCATTACTTTTTATTTTTAAAATATGATATTAAAATATTACATATTTTTTTAAAAAAAATTAAAAATTATTTTTGTTTTTTAATTTATCAATATACAATGTAGTTGAAAAACATTATGTATTTTGATTACTATGTTTTTGGCATCCCTTAAATTTTGTCCCTCAGACAAGTACCTTCTCACCCATCTCACCCTAGTGTTGGCCCTGCCTAGATGATTCTGCATTTATCAAAGAGAATGCAATAAATAGTCAAGGATTCAAGGGTTCCACCCTATGATTTCAGTTCCTCAATGAACATTAGGATNGCCGCCGCGCTTCCCAAGCGGCGCACTTATCCAGTGCGCCACCGGGCCGGCCCATTGAGCTACTATTTAATAAGACTGATCCTTCTCTTAGTCTTCTAGACACTTTTAGAATTTGAAGACACATAAAAACTGTCATTCTTTTGAAGCAAGTAATTTTTCCTTTTGGACATTTATCCTACACAGATAATTATTAATTCCCTACTAAATGTTGTTTTAGAACTTGAGCTATGTTGAAATAAGAACAAAAATCCTGGTAGCCATAATCATCATAATTCAGTGCTCAGATTGTTTTCTTACAGTTGAAAATGTACTGATCTTCTCAACTCTGACGATCAGAATCTTCTGATGGAGTTTAAATAATATGAATGTTTAGAACCCATACTTCAGGGATTTGTCTCTTTGCATCTGGGGTGAAACCCAGGCATTCCTGTTCTTTAAAAGCTCCCGAAGATATTGGAATGTTCGGGTGGGTTGAAAACCACTGCCATCCAACTAGTCAGCTGAACAGCAGGCTCCATTTGTCCTTTATTTCTTCCAAGTCAGGCAAGAAAAACTACAGGTGAAAGTACTTTATTTACATTTGTGAAGTCCCTTCTCTGTATTTAAGCTTCTCTTGAATAATTGTTTTATTGTTAAGATAGACTATATGGGGATGACTTCTTTTCCTGGATTGCTCATGGCATAGAAAACTTAGGTAAATATGGTGGCACCCTGAAGCACTATATGACAGGTATTCTAGAATTCAGAGAATTCCCAGGGAACTTGCTGGATTTTAACTCAGGAAAAATATTTATTTTGTAAAACACTATAGTTAAAGATAATGATGACAATACTTGAAAAATTTTGTGCCTATGTTGTTATCTCTTTGGGGCCTCATGAAAACTCCATGATGAAGGAAAAAAATGCATCAGTGTGCCTGCTTATTTCAGTGACCTGCCCATGCTAATATTATTAATTTA
>NW_007757159.1:2607-3599 GCF_000696425.1 Galeopterus variegatus | reverse complement strand
AAAAAATTCTGAATTTTCTAGATTCTGTTAAGAAAATTACTGCTATTTTGAGCACTTTGAGTCATAATGAAATTTCATTGTAAACACAAGTTATCCCTGACCACTCCCCTTGAGCTAGAAAGGTATGCATTGTGGACTCAATCTATAAAATTACTGGTAAAGAGAGCAAAGAGAAGACACAAATGTGAGAAATTTGCACAGAGACCCTCCATGCTATTGTTGTCCAGTATGTCCTGTTGGATTCATTTTGACAGAAACAGCTTTCACAGAATGCCCACCAGACGTGTTCCCACAGGCTGCTTTGCCATCTGTAGTATTAGAGAATATCCATGATAGGTGCCTTGGGGCTAATCTTTTAGAATTGATAACAAAGTATTCATGATGCATTCATTACCTAAAGTGGAATTATTGACTTTAATTTCAAAAAATAAAAATAAAAAATCCAACCAGGTAGCCTTATTAAATCAGAAACAAAGAATAAACTTTGTTTTAGTCTTTATATCTGAATTGAACACACACACACACAATTGCTTGTGATAGAACTCTGCTAATATAATTTTTTTGACCAAATGATAGTCATATAAAAATTTATGCATAATTTAATCTTCTCTAAATACCATTTCTCCTCCTTGATTTATTTATGCAAAAAAACACATCTCAAAATACACAAGCATCCTACTCGTAAAGAGGAATGATGAGGTTTTGTTTTTCTTAAGTATGGCATTCAGATGCAGTTGAAATTACATGCAAAGCAATAAACATGTTGCTGGGAACCTGTACTAGAAGATGCATTGGCTTCTCCCAATTTAGGGAACAGAAAGATCATAGGCATATTTTAAATCATTTCTTTAAAGTTGTAACACCTTTCCCTCAGATATTCTAATCAGCTATTTAAGCAAATTTTTATTTTTATAAGTTGAGGTGTTTTTTGTTTGTTTGTCTGTTTGTTTTAATAGCCCATAAAGTGATGACTGTAGTTCTTTACTTTCTCC
>NW_007757159.1:0-912 GCF_000696425.1 Galeopterus variegatus | reverse complement strand
GCCTAATCACTTAAACATATCTATAAATGTCTAAATTATAAATGTCTATCTATAAATCTTCTAAATTTTAATTCAGCTCTTATTTCTCTGTAATTTCTCAGTATGATTCAAAATTTCTATTAAACTGATAAGTAGCATTATAATTAATGGGATAAATTTGACAGAGTAAATTAGTAATCACAGATAGAACATGTACATAAAACTGAGTCAAGTTTCAGAAACAAAATTTATCCTTGTTATCTGTAATACATTCTGTTGGTTTCTATTCTGTTCCATTCATAGTATTCCTTCATTCTTAAAGCTAGACATATAAAGTTGGTGGATTATATCAGTATTAATATCAATTTCTTGGTTGTGATATTGTACTATAGTTTTGTAACATTACCATCAGGGAAATTTGGTAAAGTGTATGAGAGATCTTTTCATATTATAATTTACAAGTGCATTTGAATCTACAATTATCTCAAATAAAAAAATAATGAAAGTCATAAACTACAAAATTTATTTTGTGATCCTTTAGTGATTCATCAACAGAAATTTATAAGACACCGTAATAGAGTCATCAACAAAATAGTAGTGAATAAAACAAGGATGATTAGTATCACCATTGTTTCTCAATATTATTGTAAAAGTTTGAACCATGACAATATAAGAAAAAGGAAATATTTTTGGACTAGAATAATTCCTACATTATAGCATTATTTATATAGAAAAATATTAAAAGTATAACTGGAAAATTGACAAAAGACAGGGCAGGATAATCCACAGAGAAAAACATTTGAATAACTAAAACGAGTAAAATTGTTTAATCATATGCAGCTGTATAAGTAAAATAAATTATTGGTTTTCTCTCATAAATAAATGCATTTTAAGAACATTTATAACATTTAATTTTTCTATGATTGTGGCAGG
>NW_007757158.1:6399-6939 GCF_000696425.1 Galeopterus variegatus | reverse complement strand
GAAAGTCTCTTACTGAGCAAGTACAGAATGAACAATTCTTAGGCATAGGCACTTACAGGAGAGAGAAGATGGTAATCTAACCTTTCCAAACTCATAATTTAGTTATGGAAAACAGCACATGAAGAAAATGAGGGAAATAATGCCCTGTACATAAATCTTAACAATTGAATCTAATAAAAAATTTATAGTGTGGACTTTAAATGCTCCTATCCAGGAACAAGATTACTACTTTTTGAGTTAGCATGTGAGTTTTGCTGGGAAAAGTGACTTAGAAATGTTCTTGAAGGATATGGCTGTAATCCAGGTTTGAGGATTAACATGATCAAAGGCATAGGGGGAATAAGATCAAAGGATAATGAAAGTATCAACAAAGAGACTGTCCTGGCTAGAATTCTGAAGAAAAGATTGCCTAATGATGTCACAGGTTGAGTTCACCAGATAATGGCAAAATCTGAGACACAGAAAGTTTATTAAGAAATGCACTTGGGACCAATTCCCAAGGAAGAGAAGAGAAGGAAGCAAGATTAGGCAGAGGTAAAA
>NW_007757158.1:0-689 GCF_000696425.1 Galeopterus variegatus | reverse complement strand
AGCCATAGCTTGGGCTCAGATTTATTGGCAGTGTTTACCAATTGGCTTAAACTGAACACTTAAAAAAAAAATGATCTCTTTTCCCTTGAAATGACTTATTCATATTATACTTAATTTTGAAATATACTAAAATTAATTCTAATTTTATTTTTCTTTAGGATTCAGATTTTCCTGCTTTGTTAACCACTCTAAGCCAAGTACAATCAGAGATTGTNAGATGTCCATGAACAGGAGAGAAGCGTGTATCCCAGCTCCAGCAGAAAGAGTGAGAGATTCGCCATTTTCTTTGTTTTTGTTCTCTCCATGCCTCTAGTGGATTGGATGGTGCCCACCCATATGGAGGGCAGGTCTTTCCCACCCTGATTACTCAGGCCCACATATTAATCTCTTCTAAAACATCCTCATAGACACACCCCAAAATAATGCTATACCACATTTCTATATATTCCTTAATCTAGTCAAGTTGACACCTAATATTAACCATCACATCCCATTGGAGGCGTGCTTCTGGAGCAGAAACCACTGTCATTCTTCTGGCACCGTGTGACAATTCTTCTCTTGTTACATTACAGATAAATTTGGCATAGCAGAGATTATTAATTTTTTCTCCCATGTTCTCAGATGTTCGCGCACTAGACATTTTAATGCAGGTCTTTGTTCCCTTTGTTTTGTTTTCCCAGCAATGACAT
>NW_007757157.1:6586-6939 GCF_000696425.1 Galeopterus variegatus | reverse complement strand
TACTGAATTGGCAGAATGTAGCTATAAACACAAAACTTAATCTCAAACTGTTATTTCCATTTGTATTTTACACGTCAGAGTTAGAGCACCCACTTTGCACTGGGTGGTGATAAAACCCCTGTCTTATAGTAGTTGATTTATTACAAACAAGAAAAGGCTAAGGCAATTGTTCCTTCTTTTCTCTTATCTCTCAAATGACACTTCTTGGAAAAAGATAGTGTGTTGAGGGCCTTTGGTTTTATTAGAAAGGGAAGGCATATACCTTGTTTGTGACATGATTTTTGTTGCTTAAATTGTTTTGAACCAGTGATATCAGATGACTGTGCCGTTTTAAAGATCTCGTAGCCAGTGTT
>NW_007757157.1:0-2341 GCF_000696425.1 Galeopterus variegatus | reverse complement strand
TGTTTTGTAAACTTTACATTAACAGATTTCTTTTTTAAGAAGAATTATATTTCTGAGATAGTTCAGGTGTAGTGAAGCAAAGTCAAAAAGGATATATTTAATGGTCTCTCCAAGATTTTTCACTAGCAAGAGTCTTCACAAGTTCTAATGAGCTACTTTCAAAAGTCAAGTCATTTACTTCACATCCCATCCACATCATGGCCTGGAATTCAACATTGTGATGTTTAAATAAAACAGAGCTGAAAGTCAGAGTTCAGAAGGAAAAACATCCCAGAAGTTGGTCTCAGGCAGTAGTTGAAAAAAATTTACCCTGCACTAACTTCTGAGAAATGGTAAATTGGTTAATGAGGTCATTTCCATAAAGTTTATAAGCTTCTTGGAAATGTAATAATGGACAAATACCAGATATTATAAGAAATATTCTAGTACTTTAAAATCTGTTTATAAGGTTGACCCCATTATCTAAGCTGAGAGACCCAGTTACCTGATATTCCCAGTGCTTACTCTCTTTGGGAAGGAAAGTGACAAAGCTGACCTTTAAAATAGTCCTTATTACTATTTTAATGAACATCGAAACATTTATAAAGAATTCATAAAAAAACATTAACTAAACTTAAAGAAATTCCTAAAAAAGACTTACACCTGTGAAAACACATAAAGTACCCATGACTGTGATTCACACTCAGCATTTTATTTTACCACTTTTAATAACATTTGCTGCACTGTATTACATCATAAACTGCCTGTGGCTTGTCACATGAGGCGGAGCATGAGAATAAAGAAATAGGACCATGTTAAGCACATTAAAAAAAAATTATGATTAGTACTGGCAAACTTCTAAACAAAGGCATTTTCTGGATTTCTTCAAAGTTCTGGATATCATCACAGTAATGTTAGAATCATTTCTAGAGAAAAATAAAAGAACAGTATTGATGTTATGTTAGCACTAAGATATTGTTCTTTCTTTCTTTTGAAATAATATTGAGGTGGATGTGATTAGAGTCATTCCTCCAAAAAGCATACCTAATTTCAAAATTAGACCACTAGATGCATATTTATGATGACACTGTTATTATGACTTAGAGGAAACTTTCATTTCTTCCAATTCATTTATTCTTCTTCAACTATATCAGACATTGATGGGAAGTAACACACATTAATAAGTAATTCATGACTTCAACCTTTCAGACTTCCAAACTAAGTTCAATTCCTCCACAACACATTTCTCTAACATCTTTAACAGCAGATGGATCTGCTACTCAAGTGGAGGAAATCTTGATGCTTATCTTAGAGGCCCCCACCTACTCCATGAACTAAGCATATGAAGATCTAGAAGTAATGAGATTACCTTGTTTATTCAATCCCTGATTTTACTCATGAATGGAAACATCCTCAAATTGGGGTCAGAAAATGCTGAAACAATTCTAAGCCAAAATATAATTTGCAAAATACTTGGAAGTTCTTTAACGTTTTCCTGGATGGAAAAAGAGATCAGACTGACCACTTGCCCTGGTTTGAATTCCAAAGCCAAATTTATCAGCTATGTAGATTTAGGCAAATGACTTCACTTCTCTGATCTTCAATTTTTTTAGTTGTAAAATGGTGATAATAAGATTGATCTCACAGGTGTGAAATGATGGCTATTGCATGTAGCCATCCTATAAAGTCTGCTGAAAAGATTGTATTATCCCCATTTAATAGGAATTGTAGTGTTGCTGTTTAGCAGAGTACATGGTACGTCATGCCTAGTGTTCAATCAAATGCTAGTGATTTTGTACTTATAATATTTAAAAAGCACCTGCACATACTATTTGCTTAAGCTACACAAAATAAAACATTCTGTTCAAGGTATTCTGAAATTAGTTTACATCATCAAACTCAAGCATGTAAGGTATATTTTTAAATGTGTTAAAAGCCATCCTCTTAAACTGAGAGTACAGTGGTCAAGTTGGTCAAAACTGAAAAAGTAAGCATTCACAACTTTGTTAAATTAAAATCAGGAATGCAATCATGTAAACTGGTCTGCAAATTGTGTAAAATACATTGCCATTTTTTTAACCTTAAGAAACCGTTGACTCTATAAAGGATCGTGGCCCTTCACACTGTTTCCAAAGTAAATGGAAAGAACAGGGTTTATTCCATATTCCATGTGTAGATGCTAAATTATGCATGCAAAATATTATCTTTCTTTTTGTTTGCTATTATAAAACAGTCTACAAAAATGCATAGCTAGTACCTAAATACCTAATTTGTTTTTATTATTACCAGAAATGTGCATACAAACTAATTCTGCAGGTGGACTCATTGCACCTGTTTTTCAAATGACAGTCCTTAATGAACT
>NW_007757156.1:5759-6939 GCF_000696425.1 Galeopterus variegatus | reverse complement strand
CAACAACAGCCACTGATTGTCTTTGAAATAGTCTTGAGTTAAACTAATTCATAAAACACAATTCTGTGATAGCAACAGGATCTCAAATGGACATATCTGTGTGGCACATGTAATTAGTCAGCTCATTACCATAATTGTGTGTGTGTTACTTATTCGGAATGCTCCAAAGATTGGAAATGCAAGTATATTAACATATCTATTCATATGAATTTTTAGCTAGACCCTAAATATAAGTGGGAAGTAAATTGTCTACCTGTGGAGATACATACTTTTTTCTCACCACATGGTAAACTAGAAAATCTAAGGATTAAATAAATGCTGCTCTCAGAATCCTGAGTAGGATATTTCTAGAAAAGTCTCCAAATGCTGGGACCTGTTAAAATTCTTTAGGTAGCTTGCCCTGTTCCCTTCACATCTCACTTTTAGACTGAGGCTACCAGTGCTTTCTATGACATAACTTCCTGCTGCCAAAATGCTGAACACGTCCTCCTTCCTTCTCCAGAGTGTCCCAGGCTCAACCGCTGAGACTGTGGGGGTGTCTTCATCATTGCACTGGCCACACGGGATCATGACTTCCCCACTACATGGTGAGCTCCATGACGGCACCAAGCATGAATCTCAAGAAATCACCACATAGTGATGGCTGCACAACAGTGTGAATGAATGTAATGCCACTGAACTGTACACTTAAAATGGTTAAAATGGTAAGTTTTATGTTATGTATATTTTACTACATGTGTGCATGTGTCTGCTATGCACACACGCACATACACAGAGCCTACCATGGTGCTGGCACATACTAGGACTTCAACAAAGGTCTTCGGATGAGTGAGCAAGTTTCTGAGTCACGGAGCTGACAATTCTTTCAGTTAATGCTGGTACCACCAAGGCTATCTAATACTCTCTAATACTGTTGCCCCTAGCCACATGTCACTGTTTAACATTTAAATGTGAATGAATTAAAATGAAATAAAACTTGAAATTTAGTTCCTCTGATTCAGTAGCCACATTTCAAGTGTCAGTAGTCATATGTGACTAGTGATTAACATAGCAGAGAGCACAGATACAGAACATATCCATCATTACAGGAGTTCAGTGAGGAAGTGCTTATCTAGGGCTGGGTTAGCAAACTTTCTTAAAGGAGCAGGGTTTTTTTTTTTCCTTTTTTTTTTTTTTTTTT
>NW_007757156.1:2836-4819 GCF_000696425.1 Galeopterus variegatus | reverse complement strand
AGTGTTGCAACTACTCAAGTCTGCAGCAGCAGTGTGAAAGCAGCCTTAGACAACACATAAGTAGGCATGGCTGTTGCTATGGTCTGAATATTTGTATCCCCACAAAACTCATGTGTTGAAATCTTAATTCCCAAGATAATGGCATTAGGAGGTGGAGCCTTTGGGAGGTGATTAGGTCATGAGGGTTGCACCCTAATGTATAGGATTAGTGCTCTTATAAAAAATGCCCCAGAGAGAGCCTTGCCCTTCAACCATGTGAGGATACAGCGAGAAGGCACCATCTATGAGCCAGAAAGAAGACCCTCACCAGACACTGAGTCTGCCTTGATCTTGAATTTCCCAGCCTCCAGAACTGTAAGAATAAAATTTCTGTTATTTGTAAGCCACCCAGTTTATGGTATTTTGTTATAGCAGCCTGAATGGACTAAGACGGTTTTATTCCAATACAGTTTTATTTTTATTTATATATATTTTAAAATTTTTTATCAAATCAAAATTGATTACACATATTTTGGGGGTTCAAAATTGAGATATGTTGATCAAATCAATATTACTAGCATATATTTTGTTACAAATCGTAATTATTCTTTATGCTCCTTGTCCAATCTCTCTCCATCCCCCTCTCCTTCCCCCCTCCCCCCTCTAATTACCCTAGTTTACTTCTCTCCTTCTGAAAGAATAATGGTTACTCTGTTGATTTGTTGCCTAGATGAACTGTCCAGTGCTGAGATGTGTGATCAGGTCCCCCAATATTATCATAGAGCAGATGCTTCTTCTGACACTCTGGAATGGGTTTTGTGGAGAGAGACATCCTCTTCTTTTCTTTATCTTTGCTAGTGACTCTCCTTGTGTCAATGCACTCCAGTGGCCGGCAGACCATCTGCATGGTGGTTGTGGCATCTAGCTGCTTTTGCAGCAGCCCTGGTTATTATGGTGGCTGTGGTGGGCAACCCACATGGAGGTGATATTTTTGGCATGCTCCTTGGTACTGGTGGTGTGCCTGGTTGTGGGGAGTGTCTGGTCTCCGGCTCCATGCCTCATGTCCCCTGACAGGCCCCAAAGTGCTGGTGGGGTGCCTGGGCTGGAACTAATCTTTTGTCCTTGCTTACTTCTAAAACAGGTGAACTTCCTGTGGTAACCAGTACTTGAGCTGTGTGGTTGAGCTAAATTGCTGCTTTGCTGCTGATTCCCTAGGGAAGGCTTTTTGTGCAGCTCAGGGTTTAATAATTGACCTTATAGGTACTTCCGGCTCTCCAGATACCAGGTGCCCCTGGGTTGTGTAGAAACTCTGATATGGGCCTGAGATTTTTCATCAAACTGCACCCCATGAAATTCTATATTCCTGACCAGTCTCTTCTGAGTGGTCCTGCTCTGATTGTGGGGCGGATTGGCTGTCCTTGCTGTGTCCCAATGTTCTCTCCTGGTGGGCCTGTCTTCCCCACCGCCTGTGCTCTAAACACTTCCCATGGGGCGGGCTCTGCACCAGTCACTTGCAATGACTCACCAGCCTCTGAGTGGCTCCCTTTTTCAGCTGTTCTGGCTCCTCGGTCATATGTGGGTCCACGGTATCCCTGTTAGTGGTCTTGCTGGCCTGGGGGCCACCAAGGCCCTCTTCTCCCCTGCCACCTCCAAGTAACTCCATCCAAAGGGCACAGCTGCAGCTTGTGCTGGCTCCTGCTCCATGTGCTCAGCAGCTCTGGCATTAAAGCAACCACGGCCCGAAATGCTCAGAGCAGTTTTTTCTTTCTCTCACTGTGGCTTCCCCCACCTTCATGAACTCCATAGGTCTCTCCTCCTCTTCCCCTGAGCTCCAGCAGCCCTAGCTTGGCTGATGTTACATTTTTATAGTTGTAAATTGGTTGATTTGTGGGAGAGAGTGACTCTGGGGACCATCTATTCCTCCATCTTGACTGGAACTCTCTTTAAGGCTCACAATTTTATTTTAAAAAAACAGGTGGTGGGCTGCCCACTGTAGTTTGCCGA
>NW_007757156.1:0-625 GCF_000696425.1 Galeopterus variegatus | reverse complement strand
CCCTTTTTGCTGAGGCTTGCTGGTTGCCGCAGGGCTGGCTGGGGGGGTGTGGTCAGGGCCCGGGGGTGTGGTCAGGGCCCTCAGCCTTCCCTCATCACCCTGGCTCTGGAGAACATGAGGTGCCTCCTGAGGCAGCTCAGCGGTTGCTGCTGGGCTGGTTGCTCATGTTGGGGGGACGTGGATGAGGTGCACAGACCCCCACCACCCTGGCTCGGGAGAGACTGGGGCACCTCCTGAGGTGGCTTGAAACATGTTTTAACATGGCTTTTGATAATGAGTTTTTGTGTTTTTTTTTAAGGAAGTGCGACACTGTATTCTAGCAGAGAAGACTGCATGACATTAGACAGCACTACACAGTGTACACTCTACCGAATATAAAGCATTTTGTCAGTAAGGAGAGCTGTTACAACACATTCTGAGAATCAAAGGACTTCAGACACTTGACACCCTGCCACACAAATTTGTCAAATCCTGGCTACCTATACATCATGTACTATGGGCTATACCCTACCTTTTAAAAAAAATTACATTCCACAATCCTGGGTTCGCTATTTGAGTGTCCCATTACTCTTACAGAAAGGAAGTCCTTCCTAACTGCTCATCTAAATTTCATGTTACTATTTTA
>NW_007757155.1:4726-6939 GCF_000696425.1 Galeopterus variegatus | reverse complement strand
CCCCCCGTCTCACTCCTGCCAGCAGACAGCTGTATCAGACTCTTCCTGCTGCTGCTAATGAACACATAGCCGGGATCCACCAAAAGATATTTAATATGGGATTGCTTGGAGAAGCCACTTGCTTTGGAGATTTGCTTAAACCAAAGCACTTGGATTTGTTACCATTGCTGTGAAATTTTCACCTCTGGCAGCCTTAGTGGGAATGACCTATTTTGAATGTGGCAGCCGATTGCACTTCGGCGGCGTGAATAATTTATTAGATGCAAGAGCACTGTCAACGTAGTGATATTACAGCAGCCTTGCTTGCCTGGCTAATTATGGAGGATGACAGTGCTCTGTCCTGTTGTCACAGCTCCTATCCGATGCTGCCAGGGACGTGGATTGTGCGTGAGCAGAGAAGGAAAGAGGGAAAATGGGGCCAAGGCCTAGCTCCTGCTACCAGAAAAGGCTTTGTGGGTTGAGCAAGCTGTGCTGCAGGAGTTAGATTTCCACCTTCACCTCTGCAAAGTGAAACTGTGCGGCCCACAGGGATGGATCTTGTATCCGGTATCCTGATTTTGCATAAAATGCATATTAGTGGGGGAGGTGCAGGCTGTGAAAGAGTGACTTAGGAAGGGAAGAGGCATCAGACCCTGAAGCTAGCTAGAATATCTAATGGTTTCCAGGCCTTGCAGAGGAGGCACAAGGCTTTTTAACACACAGCTGGATTCAGAGGCCAGGAGTGGGAATATGAGACATGCTGAGAGGGAGAAAGAGCCACACAACCAGGAGGAACCTAGTTATGGCTTCAGAATGTGTCCCCCTGTGTTTTGAAGCTGCCTCGAGGCTCTCTACAGCTCTCTTTAGCTTTGCTTGAGTAGCAGTGACAGCTCATTTAACCTCCCTGAGACCTCAGTTCCAGGTGTAAATTAGCCTCTAAAATAATATCTATGAAGATTGTGAAGATTAACAGCCAGTGACAAAGTCTTAAGTAACAGGGCTTCTGGGCACATAATTCTCCCTAAAATCACCTCCTGAAGTTGACAGTCTCAACTTTATGAATTAGGAAGGAACTGACCTTTCGAAAGATGTTTGCAAAGTTGGGGGCAGGGAGAGGGAACAGAGTTAAACAGCATTACATGCAAAAACATCCCTGGCCTAAAATGAAAAGAGAAATGAAAATTAAATGAAATTAAAGAAACTACCTGAAGAAATATTTTTAAAATATGAGTGACTGGATAAAAGCAAATTTTTTAAATTTTCTATAATCAGTAGGCAATTATTAACGAGTATCAATCAGGGCAATATCAGGAAACAAATGGCTCCCTCAAATTAGAATAATTCAAGGAAGGTTTATTTAGAAAGAGATGAATTACAAAGGAGGCAGTACTGGGTACTGGGGCCTGCTGCAGCAATGGTAGAACCACTGCTGGCCTAAAAAATGGGAGAGGAAGAAGATGCCAGAACATGCATGGAGAGAGAGCTGTGTAGAGAGGGTTTCTGGGAGGAGAGCAGTCAGATTCAATGAAAGGACACTGCCAGCCCAAGGTGACCTCACAAGGAGGAGCCAGGGACTTCGTATTCTGACCTCACTCCTGTCTCCTACTGGGGATTCCCATTGGCCAGACCCACTGGACATCACAGGGCAGGGCAGCGGTTGACACAGGGAAACCCCTGGGCAGAGAGCAGGAGAGAGAAAGATGGAGAGTGGACAAGGAAGAGACAACACAGAATAACCTGCAAGCCACGGACTGCATCAGGCCCAGGAACACAAAAGAAATAAATCAATTTGGAGAACCTCATGGACAAATCTCTTCTTTTAATGTTTCCCCTGAAAATGAGAGAAAAGGGAAGGGATTTATTGTGACGCGAATGTCAATTTCGAACCTTTAAAAAAGTCTGCATATCACGTACTTCGCATCGTGCTTACACAGAGATATCGATAGTTCCCAATCACTTCTACATTCACCATGAATTATTTTATACTCACTTTTGTATCTTTGTGTAATTATACTTCTTGATTAATGTATACTGTTTACTTTCAGCCTGTGGGGTTCAGACCTATAAAAATTTGTAAAGTTAACATTTTGCCAGAATTTTTGTCATTCTAAATCACTGGTTCTCAAAATATGATCTGAGGACTCCCGAGGTTTTCCAAGTCCTTTTCAGGGGGTCCCAAGGGCCTCAATATTTTTTAAGAGTATAAAATGGTCTTGGGACCAAAAAGTTTGCAA
>NW_007757155.1:2666-3415 GCF_000696425.1 Galeopterus variegatus | reverse complement strand
GAGGGAGTCTTTGAACAGGACATTATGTGCCAGGCAGGATTTTTAGAGACAAACCTCAGAGGTAGGAGAAAAAGTGATAGGCAAGGGCTCAGCAGAGAATTTCCAGGCAGTAGAAGTGGCCTGAGCAAAAAGGTGGGAGCAGGAATTGTTAAATGTCAGAGTCAAAAGGAAGTTTGGCAATCAGGTTGTCAGATCCTTCGTTTGACAGATGAGTATAGAGAGGTCCACAAGGTTGAGATTTTCCCTGAGTTCTCTATTGGCAACACTGAAAAAGAACCCAAGAGACTGAACTCTTCCCAGAGCTATTTCCTGGATTTGTGGCAGGAAGAGCCAGAGCCATGCATGGCAGAGTGGTAGGGGTGCCAGAAAAAGCTCTTGGACCCACACTGGAGTGTCCAGGGGGCTGGATGCCTATTTGCACTTGATCCAGACCAGTGTTTCCCAAAATGCATTCTGAAGTGAGTGCACTAGAACCATTATTGTGCTTGTTAAAACAACAAGGGGGAAGGGGTGACCTGAAAATCTGCATTTAAAACTTCTTTCCAGAGTGATTTTGTATGCACTTCCTAAATTAGAAAATTAAAAATAAAGAGAGTGGCCGAAAGATTGGTCTGAGCAGCAATTGAATTCAGTAGGTGTGAAGGAGGTGGAAGGCAAAAAGTGATAGTTTGAGAAGGGAGTTCAAGAATCTCAGAACTGGGCCGGCCCGGTGGCGCACTGGATGGTGCGCCGCTTGCGAAGCGCGGCGG
>NW_007757155.1:0-432 GCF_000696425.1 Galeopterus variegatus | reverse complement strand
GGTCCCTGCCCTATGAGCTCACAGCCTAGTGAAAGAGAGACAAAAAACAAGTAAACAGGCAAATAAAGACATTACAATTTACAGTTGGTGCTAAAAAAGACACAGGGTATTGAAAATGAGAATAAAATGGGGGGAAGGATGTACTTAAATACATGGGTGATCAGGGAAGGCCTCTCTGGGAAGTGGCTTGGTGTGTGGCCCGAGCTTAGTTGAGAGGGAAGAGAGGGGTGTGACTGAGGCTGAAAGGACTGGAAGGGATTGGCTCGCCAGGGTCTTGTAAGCATTGGTATGGAGTTCGGATTTTATTCTATACTCCAGATGAGAAATCAATGCAGGATTTTCAGCAGGAGAGTAACCACAATTACATTTTTAAAAATTACTCTTTCTGCGGTGGAAATGTATTAGTTTTCTGTTGCTGCATAACCAGTTGTC
>NW_007757154.1:5890-6939 GCF_000696425.1 Galeopterus variegatus | reverse complement strand
AAGAAGTTTAGGAAGAAAAGTCAATTAATAAAGACCGCTGAGTGTTGAGCTGAGCAGTTTGAATTTTACATAATAACATTAGTGACACAAAATAGGCTTTAAAACATGAATATTATATGTTAAAATCACATTTAAGAAGATTACAATGAAAATACATAGGTTGAATGAGGCCTGAGTTGGACATTGGAAATGATTGGAGGCGGGGTGCCTAAAACAGACTTGAAATAATGAAGTATGCTGGCAAGTTCTATAGTAATTTAAATACGGGATTAAACCCTACCAAGAAAGAATAAGTGGAGTGCAGTAACTAATTAAGGAAGCAAGCTGAAACAATAGTACAAAATTACTGTAAAGTTTTGAAATGGAGAATCTGGGATGACTGCAGTGATATTGGTGGTAATGGATAAATTGAAAGATGTTCTAGTTTGAGATTATTTATATAATATCAAATACTTAACAACCAGAAGTTGGCTATAATAATCTATATACCTATAGATATACAGGCTATATATAAATAACTAAATTCAAAATACTTACAAAGGCTTAATAGAACATTAAGTTGTATAATATTAACTTCAGACATTTGTGGAAAAAAATAATTAACCTAATATATGTAAAAAAGGGAAAATAATCACAATTCAGGCTTGTGTTTTGGTTAGAATGTTAGATCTTCCATGAAAGGACAGCCAAGCTCACCCCAATGACTACATTTACATTTCAGGTTCTCAACAAAGCTAAGGGAGAAAGAAGGAAAGAAAGACCACAGTAGTACGTTAGTCTTACAGAGGGAGGGAACATTCCTTGGGCTATAAAGGGGAGGGAGGGGAAGGGGAAGCGAGGTTGGGGATAATTGGGTGGGGGACACAGGGTACAAATGTAATTTCTGGTAATGGGTATGCTGCCAGTATGAATCTGGCCCTCACATCATAGGCATGAGGGGTGACAATTCACTTTGTATCTCATGAATATTCATAATAAAAAAATGAAAAAAAAGAATGTGGCTCCAATCTAGTTTCATTCTTAATTATTAATCAAAGCCATCTATATTT
>NW_007757154.1:0-1232 GCF_000696425.1 Galeopterus variegatus | reverse complement strand
AAAAAAAGTTGTCAATATTAATGATTGTCTTAGGCAACAGAAAACTAATAATGCACTTTGATTGACAAAGACTCATGATTGTAATATGTGGTGTATTTCTTGGTTTCTATGTTATTAGAATGAAGTACAATAATTATTATTTATAAATGTATATTTGGTATAAATATTTAATATGGATTATATCAAATGACAGATTAACAATGATCTATATTTTAACTACAAGAGTAAAATACATATCTATGCTCAGTATTCATGATTTGTTTACTCATAAAATGTCATTTGCTTACAACTTTAAACCCCTCACATACCACCAGCACTTCTACCAGAAAGAAGCCTCTGGCCCTGCTTATCCATCTCTACTCTACCCAGGCAGCCTAATCAATATGAGAAGAAACTTCAAGTCTGCTGCCTTCACTTACATCCCACCTACAATTCCACCCAATCAATTTTGACTTCATACTAAGGATGAAATTTTGTCGGTGTTCTCTAAGTGATTTTCTCCATAGCTATGAATGGCTTCAGTAACAAGCTGTATGTAATCCCTAGTTTATATTCTGCTCAAACCTGTTTCCTGAACTCCAGATACATAACTCCAACTGCCTCCTTTTCTCTGATCCTTGAAAACGCCTCGCTCTTTCCCTCCACTGGTGCGTTAGGCAAGCTGCTTCTTAGCCTGAAACATTCTTTTACCACTTTACCTACTAGCCTCTTCTTACCCTTAGACCTCAATCAGCATAGAGTTCTTTGAAATTTTCCCCAAACCATCCTCTTGTCTGCCAAACTTGACAAGGTCCTTCAATCACACCTTCTCATAGCATCTTCCAGTTTTCCTTTATAAACTTTCAGTATTGTAATTAAGTTCATTTCTGCGATTTTTTTTTAATGTCTACTTTCACTACTGTAAATTCCACTGGGGTCGGACTAGGTCTGTCTTGCTCACAATTTTTATCCCTAGTGTCTAGTGTAATGTTTATGAGTGATGTCAATGTTATTAAGGGTTTCTACAGGATATTTTTAAATGTGGTAGAATAAGTTTGAAAAGAGAAAGACCCAGCTCTCAACAACACTGTCAGAACTTTCTTCAGGGAGATGTTATTTAGCAAAACCAGAATAGGCTTTACCAATATAACGATCATTTTAATCTGCCTACTATGATGGTGTTCCACCAATTTTATATCAATCATGCCAGTTCTCCAATCCTGTATATTGGCCTACTCCATCTTTTTTTTTTT
>NW_007757153.1:6263-6940 GCF_000696425.1 Galeopterus variegatus | reverse complement strand
TAAAAACATATACTAGTACTCCTTTAAAAAATACAAGAAAGAAGAAAGCCTTTTTAGGATGTATTAACAAACTGGTCACCTCTTGTATAAAATGTGGCTGGGTGCTCCACCTGAAACTACTCTTCCAACCATCCAAATAAATGACTGGTTAGGGTAATTTAGAATTGGTTATTGTCATATGGAATTAAGGAGAAAATAAGAACAAGGGGCTCCTCTCTTCATTTTCTCTGGCTCTAGAATTTGGGGATGTCAGTTTACTTCTTTTAGTGCAACTAATATTGGTTTGATTATCACGTCCTGTACACAAGTACCAATAGTCAACTCTGTACAACATAAATATGTATAATTAATTATGTTTCAATTTAATAAATAAATAAATAAAATGTCACTCCATTGTCACCTGGTTCACATAGTTTTGGACAGGAAGTCTGATGTAATTCTTAACTTATTTCTCTGTTTATTGTGTATTATTTCTCTGGATCCTTCAAAAAAAATTTTTCCTTTACCCTTTTATATTTTTATTTATTTTTTTGTTTGTTTGTTTTTTTGTCTTTTTGTCTTTTTCCGTGTCCGGCAATGGATCGCAACCCTCAGTGTTGCCCCCGTACCGGACCAGGGACCGGCATCGGGATCGCAACCCTCGGTGTTGCTCCCGCGCCTCGCTCAGCCAGTGAGCG
>NW_007757153.1:0-1034 GCF_000696425.1 Galeopterus variegatus | reverse complement strand
TCTAGAGGCACCTAAATAGACATGATAACTAAATGTGATGCAGTATAGTGGATTGGATCCTAAAACAAGAAAGGACATTAGATAAAACCTAAGACAATATGAATAAAGGGTGGACTTTAGTTAATAATAGTCTATCAATATTGGTTTATTAATTGTAACTAATGTACCATTCTAACATAAACAATAACCAGAGAAATTAAGTATGGGGTATATGGGAATTCTCTACTATCTTTGCAATTTTCTATGAAAGCTAAAACTATTCTAAAATTAGATTTATTTTAAAAATCTATGGAAATATTTCTTTTGACCCCTACATTTATTTATCCAGACCTAGATTCTCTCAGTCTGCCATGGTACTCAGATCTAAGCCAGATACTCTCCACAGGTAGGGTTGACACATACAGTTTTTTTGATCAGCTTAGTTTACAGTGAAGTTGATAAGATAATGAGTTCACAAGCCTGATGAAGACCTTGTTTCTTATCCTTTCTTCACTAGAGTCTTGAGAAAAGGCAGGTGAATGAAAGTTGTTTGACAGTGATAAAATATTTTTTTTGTGATTTTGAAAAAAAAATTAAGTCCCATTTTCAAATTTGATAGATATACAATATGAGAGAGGCCAGGATAAAGAAGATTTTATGGAAGAAGAATATATTATATTCAGCATACAAATAATTCTTCATGAAAGCCAGAGCATTTTATAAGTAAATTGTATGACAAATGTAGTATTCATAAGCATGTTGATTACAGAAGAGAAAATGCAAGTACAAAAAGGTGCCACACATTACCTTTTCACTGTTTTTTTAAAGCAATCAAATAAATTTAATAGAAAAATGCCTGAATTTTTTTAAATTACAAAATTCTAGGTTAGAATAAAAATCAATGTACAAAATATTTTAACAATGAAGATTTATAAGAGAAATGTACAAAAATATTATTAGAAAGCAAAGAGGATTTCATGAGAACAAGGACTTGCACATACTAACACACAAAATGTTTAAAATATTTCTTTTTTTTTTTTTTTTTTTTTTTTTCG
>NW_007757152.1:0-6940 GCF_000696425.1 Galeopterus variegatus | reverse complement strand
ACTCTCAGAGGCAGTGGCTTGTAGTTGAAATATTTTCTGCAGCAGACTAAGACAACACTAAGACAACTAGCCATCAGAGAAGCACAAATCAAAACTGCAAGGAGGTACCCCTTCACAACCCCTATGATGGCTAAAATCAAAAGGACAGATATTAACAAGTGTTGACAAGATGTGGAGAAGTTAGAATCCTCATACACTTCTGGTGGGAATTTATATCCTGCAGCAACTTTGAAAACAATCTGGCAGCTCCTCAAAAAGCTAAAAATAGAGTTACCATATGACCCAACAGTTTCAGCCCTAAGTATATACCCAAGAGAACTGAAAATAGATGTTCACATAAAATCTTGACATGAATGCAACATTGTTTATAATAGCCAAAAAAAAGTGGAAACAACCCAATTGTTCATCAACTGATGAGTGGATAAATAAAATATGGTATATCCATACGATGGAATATTATTTGGTAATAAAAAGGAATGAAGTACTGATATATACCAAAGATTCATGGATGAACTCTGAAGATATTATGCTAAATGAAAGAAGCCAGACATGAAGGACTTCATGTTGTATGATTCTAGTTATATCAAATGTCCTGAATCGTCAAATCAATAGACACAGAAAGCAGATTAGTGGTAGCCTAGGGCTGCAGCAGGTTGGGGGGGGTAGGGTGGGGGCATTGGGAAATGATGTCTAAGCAGTGTAGGGTTTCTTTTGGGGATGGTGAAAATGTTCTAAAATTGACTGGTGATGGATGCAGAACACTGAATATAGTAAGAGCCATTAAATGGTACACTTTAAATAGATGAATTGTATGCTCTGTGAGTTATCTTTTAATAAAGCTGTTAAAAAAAGAAAAAAGACTAAGGAATTGGCTCAAGAAAGCTGATCTAATAATATTAATGATATCAATGTGTTGAAGGAGAGAAATAGTTAGGAAGGGAGTGATCCACACAAAACATAAAATATAGAAATTTGAGATAAAAACACTGGAGGTTTGTTTCCGTTATTAACCAGGAAAGGTCATACCCCGTGACACAGGCTCAGGAAATGTGTTGAAGGAGAGAAATAGTTAGGAAGGGAGTGATCCACACAAAACATAAAATATAGAAATTTGAGATAAAAACACTGGAGATTTGTTTCCGTTATTAACCAGGAAAGGTCATACCCTGTGACACAGGCTCAGGGTATGACTTTTGATGATTGAGGATGGTGTTGGTTCCTCTGGATGCACTAGGCTCTTGTTGATTCTATAAAACACCCATCCCTGAGTTTTGACTCCTTGCTCCCCAAATTATGGGACACTGTAGAAAGAGGTGGTTCTGGTCAGTGTTCTTGACAGCAGATTTCTCACCACGTATTAAGAAAATGGCAACCCATCCCTGAGTTTTGACTCCTTGCTCCCCAAATTATGGGACACTGTAGAAAGAGGTGGTGCTGGTCAGTGTTCTTGACAGCAGATTTCTCACCACGTATTAAGAAAATGGCATTGAGCCTCTACATGGGAAGTTGGAGGAAGTCAGAGAGAGGGGAAGGGAACTAATGTTTATTCAGATCAGTCGCTATATTCAAAGCACAATATTAGGCCCTCTGTCTACCTTTTAATTTTCATGATCATCCTGCAAGGTAGGTATTATTATTTCAATTTAGAGTTGAATAAATGGAGGCCGAAAGACAACAACAAATGGGCAGTCACCTAGCCCACAAGTGGCGGCACCAGAAAATAAAACCAGGCCTCTTTCTCACCAAAGCCTGTGACTTTCTCACTTAAATGCCTGCTCCTGTGATTCAAAATCCCTGGTTCAGACAAACATAAGGATTTGACAAACTAGAGTTTGGGACCTACAGAATTGAGGATAGACAAAATTGCCATATAGAAATTCATCATGGTAATTCTGGACTGCTCTTAGCAAGCTCAGGTTTGACTAATCCTATTTACCCTGAGACAGGGACCCAAGGGAGTCCTGCTGACCATTAGTCCTCAACTGTCCCTTGCCGGACACATCTGATTGCTCTCTTTTACAGATGGCCAGAGCACTGGGCTTCATAGCTAGATGCATGCCCTGCTTCTGAGTGTCCCCTCGGCACCCAGGGACTGCTTTGTGTAACAGGACTGCAGGCAGCTGCTGTGAGCTCAGAGGTCAAGCTAACATGGGCTGAGGACGTGAGGACACCTGCCTCTTGCCTGCAAAGATGGAACAAATGACAACATTTGTTGCCTCGGATCTGAGCAGCCCAGGCAGCATGTGTGAGGGTTTCACAAGCTCTGTTTTCTTCACGAGCTTGGGTCCCTCTTTTCATATCTAGAGCAAGGAACAGATGTTTCATCAAAAGACACATTTAAAATAAAGATAATTATGCAGTAAGAGGCTTAATTACATCAGCTTATTCAGGTCCACTTAATTGCCTGACAGCCCGAGTGCCTCCCACTTATTTGCAGCAGAGGCTCTTCTGTTTTGCTGGTTTATCAAATCCTTTGATAGCTCAAGGAAGATGTTATTGACTTAGCAATTCAGAAAATATCAATTCCTTATATACAGCTGGTAGAGGAAAATGTAAATATTTTTAACTAGCAATAAAGAATCATCATTTTCCTAGAGGTGGCTTATGGTGTCCTATAAATGATTAATAACTGCAATGACTCAGAGAGGTAAGCCTGAGCTAGATATTTCATCTTTAGTTGTCTCTTGGTCATGTTTGAAACCTTTCTGTCACATTAAAATCTCAGGGAGAAGGTGATTTGCTAATTTAAGGAGGCCATTTGAGTCATGTGACAATAAGGCAATTGACCAAAAAAAGCAGTTTTATGGTGCTATTTCCATCTCTTCTTAACTTTAAAGGCATAGATTAGTTCTATTTCAGGCTGATGTCTTATTTCCCTATTTCCCTACCCTCCCACCCCCTTCAAAAAGCACCAGCCTTTTTGAAGAAATAGTTTTCACTCACTGCCTCTATTTTCTTATTGTTTATTTCCTCCACCAAACCTTACAACCTGACTCCTGCCCACGCTTCTTCTAAAAACAAACAAACAAAACAAACAAAACAAAAAAACCTTTAACTCTGCTTCTTTTAGTCCTCATCCCATTATGAGGTCTGTAGCATTTATGTGAACTCTTCTACCACGGTATCCAGGATATTGCACCTCCCTGGATTCACCCCTGAATCAGTGGGGATCCCAGCAGGATGCAGATGGCACATCCACACTGAGTCATTGAAAGGAGTATAATAAAGGGGCTCTTCACAAAGATGGGGTACTATGCTGGGACTAGAGACAGGAAGAGCTCTGACCTCCCCTAGGGTCAAGAGGTGGGAGCAGTTGCCAGAACTGCGGCATGGAGAGGACCATCCATCAGTCTGACAGAAGCTGTGGACTTAGAGAGGGATGCAGCCAACCTGGGGCCATGCAGTGGGGAGGGAGCCAGGGGAACAAATACTCAACTTCACTCTCTTCCCAACCTCTGATCTCCACCAGGGCTTCCCACTGGCCAAATTAGCCCCAAGCCCATGGTTGGGATCCATGGCTGCAGTTCACACAGCTCAGCCTCCAGGGCACCGAGCCATGTGGAAAGCGGATTTGGAAGGGCAAATGGAAACTGTCCACTGCACCTCCATCTCTCTTAGACTCTCTTCTTAGTTTCACTGATTGGTACTGCTTCCATCCCTCTTGTGAAACTGCAGTGTTCCCTAAGGCTCTGTATGCCCCTCTTCTTCTTGTCCTGAACGATCTTGTTTAGTCCCTAGCTTCAAATATCACCCTCATGTTGATGATTTCCAAGTCACTATATTTAGTTTTTTTGTTTTCTCTGGAGCTGCGTTTGCTGGATGTGTCCACATTAAATGACTAGTCACTGCCTCCATTTCAACACATTCAAATGAAACTCATCTTTTTGCATCCTTGAATTCTCTCTAATATTTCTCACCTCCTTTCCATCATTATGGGCAAAGCCATAGGCTGTGCTCACATTTTTTCATATGTGCACTCTTCTGTAATGACCCCTTTGCTTCTACTGTCTAAGTTTTACATTGTGTCCTTCACACTGCTTCTGAAGCTATTTTTCTAAGACATTTTACATTTTGTTAAACTCTTAAGGAAAAGCCTTCATAATATTGCCTAAACAATAAAGCTCAATAGCTTAGGATGGGTGTCATAGCCCTTCCCATCTTGGTCCCAACCTCTCTTTCTGTCCTCATAGCTTAGTATGTAACCTTTTAAGTAACTCATAATTTATACTTGCTTTCCTTTTATCATGCTGTACCCTCTGTCTCCTCTCTTCCTTTAAATGAAGATATTCAAACACAAATGTAAATGAGGGAAGTAATCCATATAACACAACAGGGAATGGAGAAGATGGTGGTGATTGCAGAGAACATGCCAGGGTAAAGGGGGTAGTTTTTATTCAGGTCCTGTGGATTGATTCCATGTGGGAATGTAGAGCCTTTGTTTTTAGATCTTTATTTTCCAAGAGAACCTGAAAATTTGAATTTCTATGTGAAGCTCCCATGGGTGTATCTTTCAGCCACCGATAACTATGTGAATTTATCTTTTGTTCAAGACCTACTTGGATTAGAGCCTCTCTGACAGTTCAACTCACCAGACATTCCCTGAACAGAGCAATTTGGACATTGTGTGTGCTACCAAGTTTCCAGATACAGCTGCATTAACCAGTGGGGGCCAATGGCCCCATCCCTGCCCTGGTACCTATATACCACCCTGCTCTATTACACCATGCAGCACTGTGGATATATATATATATATGAAGCAAGGCAACCACTTTATGATTCTCAAATGGTAGAAGCTGAAACCTTCTCACGCTCCTGCCTCCTGAGAGATTTGGGGGAGTTCATCAATTTTTCTAACATTACACATATAATGGTAAAAGCAGCTACCTGTGTATACCCAGTTTTCAGTGCTCAAGAGATAATACAACAAAGATCTGTTTTTCTGTGGTGGAGCAATGGGTGGCTTGCACTTCAACAGGGTGACCCTGAAGGCAGGGCTAACCCCAGACTCCTGACCACAGGTTAGTCATGTTTGACAGTTTCATCAGCCAGGGTGTGACCAGTGCTGTGAATGAACTCTTCAAGTGGTAGTCTTCCATATATGGAATTCTCCATTCTTACCTGATCTCCTGACTAGAGAATTAGAAAAGGTCTTAGGAAAGTGCGTGATGAATTATCCAGAACAGTAGAATCCTCCCACTTCTGGGCTTTTACAGACTTCTACAAGGCAGGAATTTTGCTAAAACTCATACTCCTGACTAGAGAATTAGAAAAGGTCTTAGGAAAGTGCGTGATGAATTATCCAGAACAGTACAATCCTCCCACTTCTGGGCTTTTACAGACTTCTACAAGGCAGGAATTTTGCTAAAACTCATCCCATAGCAACTAGTCACTGGATCTCTTGTGTGTACCACCTGCATCACCACCCACATCATCAGGGTCACCAGTCTGAGGGACAGCAAGCATAACTAGAAAATAACCAAGGTCACTGGTGGAGGGAGCCTCCTACTCCTAACTCCCAGACTCCTTTGAACACAGTCATGTTGGACTGTATTATTGATCTATCCTCCTGCAGTCATGATGGCGGATACACTTCCTTAAATGGCATACTTATGCCCTGAACCTCACCATCCCTTCATTTTCCCTGCATTTATGATAACTTCACAACTCTTCTCATAAAGGAAGATTTTTGTCTCATTGAAGTACCAATCTCCCTGATGCCAGACACTTGTTCCTAGTTTATATCCAGAATCTGAGAGCACTGCTCATATCCCTTCATGTCCTCAAACGTGTTTGCCATCTCCTGCTACAGACTGATGGCCTGATGGAGCAACTTAACAGGTCCCACATACATGTCCTGTTCCTGCTTATTCTGCACAAATTGTGACTTCCTCAGACACTGTAGAACAACCCACTTACTCACCGACCCACATCACAATCATCCACAGCAACTAACTCTTCCCTCATGGCAGGTAATTGACCACCACCAGTAGAAGTTACAGACCACTCAGAAGGACCTAAATGACATATTCCAGTAATCCTAAGAACCATATAAGACATAATTTTCGTGTCGTTGAACCCCAGGAGAAACAAATCAACTAAGACATGCTGTCTGAGTTTTTTCTCAAGAAACATCTGTGTGTGCTTAGACTGTAGGATTAGTCTCTGGGGCCTAATATTTCCTTTCATGGTTGTCTGCTGTGAATGGCTTTTTCCCTCATACCCTGGATCTTAGTCCCAGGGACCAGGGAATTACTTTCTGCTCTGTCCTAGACCCTGTGAATATAGCCAGCAGTGTTTTGTACCACATGATGGGAACATGTGAAAGCAGGTGATGACCAGCAATGCCTGCTGCAGATTTACTCCCTGCTTACTCGAAGGGGATGCTCTCTACCATCGCTGGCTCCACAGAGCCCTCACCAGTGACCTGGCTTCCCACTTCCCTGCAACAGGAGACCCTAAACCTTAGAAAGCCCCACATTTCTTCTTTGTCCATTGGAATCCTTTCCATCCTCATGGCCCAGTTCAAATGACCACTTGCTTTTATGAAGTGTTCCTGGCCACTCAGACATAGTTAATGGATCCTTCTGAGCTTCCACAGGCATCCATTACAGGGAAGGTGAAAGATGGGTGCCAAATCAAATAGAGACTTCACAGTGTGACAGATCTTGTGCTAATGAGAAATATCATCCTGTCAATCATCACCACTATGTTGTGAGATAGTATTTTTAGCTTCATTTACAGGCAAGAAAATAAAGGCTCAGAGAAGTATTATAATTCACTTAAGATCACATAGATATTAAGTGGGAGAACCAGGATTCACAAATGAGTATGTTTCCCTCTACAACACACTATCTCCCATTTATTTTGTTTGCTATGTAGTGTATTTAGTTGTTTACATCAGTATCCAAACTCAGTTCCTTCAGGGGTCTGGGGGTAATAT
>NW_007757151.1:5972-6940 GCF_000696425.1 Galeopterus variegatus | reverse complement strand
TCATTTAATTGCTTCTTGTTTAGATGGTTAAAATATCTTTTGATCATTATTTCCCCTTTTATTTCTCTTCTTCAATGTGAGTTTGGAACTGAAGGTGGAATGATTTAGCTTTTTTCTCTTTCTTGCTGGCACTTTTGTTTTAACTGGGGGTTTTGCTATTTCTTGTGTATTCATGATGATTGGCATCATTGTTCAGATTCCAGATGAATGACTCTCTTGAAGGTTTCTTGCAGGGCTGGTCGTGTAGTGATAAACTCCCACAACTTTTCTTTGTCTGGGAAATATACTATTTCTCCCTTATTTCCGAAGAAGAGAATTGCTGGGTAAAGAATTCTTGGCTAGCAATTTTTTTTCTTTTAGTATTTTGAATGTATCATTCCACTTTCTTCTGGTCTGTAGGGTTTTGGTTGAGAAGTCTGCTGTTAGTTTGATGGGAGTTCCCCTAAATGTGACCTGACGCTTTTCTCTTGCTACTTGTAGAATTCCCTCTTTGGCTTTGAGTTTTGCAAATTTAACTATAATGTGTCTTGGGGAGGATCTTTTGGGGTTGAATCTGTTTGGGGACCTTTGAGCTTCCTGGATCTAAAGGTCTGTACCCTCCCTACATCTGGGAAGTTTTCTGTTACTATCTCCTTGAGTATGTTTTCAATACCTTTTCCTTTGTCCTCCCCTTCAGGAATACCCACAATTGGGGTGGTAGAGCCCTTGAGATTGTCTGCTATCTCTCTTAGATTTTCCTTATTATTTTTAATTCTTTTTTTTTTATTGGCTGTTTTCTTTTTTCTTTTTTTTTTTTAAATTTTTATTTTGTCAATATACAATGTATATGATTATTATGGCCCTTCACCGACACCTCCCGCCCTCCTCCCTCTCTCCCCTCCCCCCACAAGAATGTCCTTTCCGTTTGCTTGTTGTAACAACTTCAAAAAAAAGTATAGTAGTTATATCTTCTTCCCCCCCCCCCCGCT
>NW_007757151.1:0-236 GCF_000696425.1 Galeopterus variegatus | reverse complement strand
TCGTCGCCGCTGCTGCCGCCTCCTGCTCCCAGGTCTTCACGCTGCACTCACGGACAGGTACCGAGAATGAAACTTTCAATAGCAATTCTACAGTTTCTGAGGCTGGGAAGTCCAAAGTGCAGGGAACACATCTGGTGAGGGTTTTCCTTTGTGGTGGCTTCAACGACACAGGGTATCACCTGGGTTTCTCAGTTCAGGGTCTCACAAGGCTGGAATCGAGGTGTCAGCCAGGCCTC
>NW_007757150.1:0-6940 GCF_000696425.1 Galeopterus variegatus | reverse complement strand
AGTTTACTACATTTTCACCATAAGGAGATAAAAAATAAAAGCAAGTTAAACCTTAAGTGATAACAGTAAAGAAATAATAAGAATCAGGAATCAAAATTAGAGAAAAAAAAAGAAAATTTACAAAGTCAGAAGTAATTTCTCTGAAAGTAAAAAAGTTAATTCTCAAGTTCATATAAAACTCTCAAGGAGCCCCAAATAGCCAAAACAATATTTTAAGTGGAAAACAACGTTGAACTTACATATCCCAATTTCAAAGTTTCCTACAAAGCTGCAGTTATCAAAACAGTGTGGCACTAGCATAAGAACTAATACATAGACCAGTGGAATATAATTGAGGGTCCAAAAATAAATCCAAACATCTACAACCAATTGATTTTCAACAAGGGTGCAAGGATCATTTAATGGGAGAGGGAAGAGTCTTCAAATGGTGCTGGGACAACTGGATGCAGAAAGAATGAAGTTGTGCCCTTACTCACCCCATATGCAAAAATTAACTCTAAATGGAACGACAGCCTACATATAAGAGCTAAAACTATAAAACTATTAAAAACATAGAGATAAATCTTTATGACTTCAGATTTTGTAGATTTGACATTAAACTGTGTGAACAACAGAATTTTTTAAAAAACTCACACTTTTGTGCATGAAGGATATAATAAGGAAAGTAAAAAGTCAACCTACAGAATGGGAGAAAATCTGAGAAAGCAAACATCTGACAAGGGCTTAGCATCCAGAATACACAAAGAACACAACTCAACAACAAAAGACAATGCCATTTGGCAAGGGAAAAGATCACGAGTAGACATTTCTTCAAAGAAGGTATACACATATCCAATAAGCACATGAAAAGATATTTAACATCATTGATCTTTAAGTTAATGAAAATCAACCCACAATGAGATACCATTTGACACCCACTAGCATAGCAATAAAATAAATAATAAATAAATGAACAAACACATAAATAAAACAAGTGATAGCAAGGATGTGGAGAAAAAGTAACCCACACACACTACTGGTGGGAATGTGAAATGGTTCAGCCACTGTGGAAAACAGTTTGATGGTTGCTCAAAATGTTAAACATATGACTAAGGTATTTTACTCCTAGGTATAGACTCAAGAGAAATGAAGCCATTTATCCACACATGAATGTTTATAGCAGCATTATTGATAATAGCCAAGAGGCACAGGAACAAACCAAATGCTCATCAGTGGATGAGTGGATAAACAAAATGTGCATACATATACAATGGAATGGAATATTATTTGGCTATAAAAAATCAAAGTATTGATACATGCTACAACAGGTATGAGGCTTGAAAACATGTTCGGTGAAAGAAGGCAGATGCAAAATACAAAAAGACTACATATCATATAGTTTCTTTTACATGAAATATCTACAACAGGAAAATCCTTAGAGACAGAAAGCAGACCAGTGGTTGTTTGGGGGTGGGGGTGGGAGGACAGGGAAGTCATTAGTGAATGGTAACCAGGTGTTTTTCTGGGGTGATGAAAAAATCTCTGAAAGCAAAGAAAGGTGGTCATTGCACAACATTGTGCATGCACTAAGTGCTACTGCATTCTATACTTTAAGATGGTTAATTGCATGTCATGTAAATTTTACCTCAATAAAAAATTAATTCTTTTAAAAGAATAATACATTTGACAAAACCTTAAAGACTGATAAAGAAAAAAAAGGAGAAAACACAGATTCTCAACATAAAAGTGGGGGTATCACTACATAACCCTGCAGACATAAAATGATAATAATGGAATAAAAGGGCATTGCTTTTATGATAACTTTGCTAACACACTAAATGAACTAATTTATAGAAAAACACCAATTTTCAAAACCGATTCAAGATACAAAAATATCTAAATAGTTTTTCTAGCAAGAAATCAAATTTGTAATAAAATGTCTTCTCATTATGTTTCAGGCTCTGACGGTTTCATTGGCGAACTCTGTCAGATTTAAGGAAGAAGTAATACCCATGTTAAGAAATCAAATTTGTAATAAAATGTCTTCTCATTATGTTTCAGGCTCTGACGGTTTCATTGGTGAACTCTGTCAGATTTAAGGAAGAAGTAATACCCATGTTTCACAAACTGTCCCCAAAGTAGAGGAGAGATTGCTTTCTAACTTATTTTACAAGGCCAGCATAACTCTGATATTAAAAGTTGACAAATATTTTACGAGAAGGGTGAAAACCAAATATCCTTCATGAATCTAGAAGCAAAACCCCTTAAAAAATAGTGAATAGATTCCAGCAATACGTGAAAAAGGGTTCTGCATCACAGCAAAGTTAACTTATTTTACAAGGCCAGCATAACTCTGATATTAAAAGTTGACAAATATTTTACGAGAACGGTGAAAACCAAATATCCTTCATGAATCTAGAAGTAAAACCCCTTAAAAATAGTGAATAGATTCCAGCAATACGTGAAAAAGGGTTCTGCATCACAGCGAAGGGGTGTTATCCCAGGAATGGCCTCGCTCTAACCTGACGGTCGTCTCCTGCGTCTCTTCAGCAGCCTGCTCACTGGAATGCCTGCTTCCACATTTGCTGCCTACAGTCCATGCTCCACGAGGCGGCTGCAGGGATCCTTGTAAAATGTGCATCTGGTTGTGTGTCACCCGCCTGTGACACCCACAGCCTTGCCGTGACTGGCAGGCATGGAGGCTGGGCCTCCCACTGTCCCTCTGTCCTTGTCCTTCTCTCTGCTGCCTCCCTCATCAGACTCCACCAATGCCAATCCTCTTGTTGCTCCTCCAATGCCAGCACATGCCTCAGGTGTCATCTCTACTTGGAACCGTCCTCCCCTATTCATCAGATTTGGCTCGTTCCTATCTTTTAGGTTTCAGCCTAAATATCACCTCTTCTGTACAGACCATTCCTTGTCCAGTAATTGTCAGCCTTAACATCTTGTTTATTTTCCTTCGTGTTACTAGTCCCAACCTGAAATTTTCTTTTATATGTATATATTTCTCAGTTGCTCATAGACAATTCTCATTCAGCAGAATATAAACTCAGTAAGGCCAGGAACTGAGTTATTTTAGCTCACAGTTATATTTCATCCCTGCCATATAACCTAGAATAACATGTGGCACATAAAAGGCAATCAATAAAGATTTTTTGAATAAGAGAATGAATGAATGGATGAATGAATGATTGATCATAGGGTCCCAGGGGTAAAGTTGGAGTTGAGTTGTGCTTGGAGGTATTGGTAGAATTTGCACAGGTAGAGGGGAGAGGAAAAAGAAGAATCAGCCAAAGGAAAAGTATCCACAAAGATGAGTAGTTGGCAACACGGGGCTGGGTGTGCAGACTGGGGCTTCAGCCAGGCGTGCTTCCTTGTTCATTGCCTCTGAACGGACCTGAGCAAGGACATTTATCACTCTTGGGCCCAAGAGCCTGTTTGACAATTATAGGGACTGACCAAAGTGCAGTCATCTAGGTGGCTGTTGGGGTAAGAGACCCATGACTTAACGTCAGGTGGCCCTGCCACAGGCTCAGTGCCAAGGAACCTCCACAAGACCCCACCCCACCCCACCCTCTGCAGCAGGAAATCAGAGCCATGGCCTGAGTGGGCCTGTCACCAGGCAGGCAGGCAGTATGTCGCTAGTGGTGTCACCACACTGCTGCACCTCAGCACTTCCCTTCCACACTCACTCAGCATCTGAATGCCGTGCTTGGGATCAGCTTCATCCCTAGGGTCGGACCACCTGGGTTCAATTCTGGCTCTGCCTTTTTTACTAGTTGCATGCTCTGAACATGGTAGTTTTTCTTTTTGCCTCAGTTTCCTAATCTCTAAAATGGGGACAATTATAACACCTATGTCAGAGGGTTGGTGGGAGGGTCAACAGTGGAAATGGATTAGTCTATTATCTAAATATATATCTATATTTGTATAGTAGATACCTTTGTCTGTATTCGTGTCTGTGATACATATTAAGATATGTATATCTTTATATATCTATAAGGATATATATATACATATAATATGTAAAGTGCTTACATAGTGCCCTGCAAATAAAATTCTTAATAAGTTGTAAATGTCCTAGACATTTGAGATAAGAAGGATAACTGAGAAACTATTATTTCAACTGCTTTCATCACCTCTAGAATCCAATCTAGTGGCTTTGTGAAAGGGAGGATCTGGTCCGGGATGTCTGCCAAATGTGGTTCTTTATCTCCAGTGTAAATATAGTAGACCACCTTCCATGCATTGACCACCAAAATGCAAGCAAGTGGGATACTCTTCTGCCAGGGCAGCAGCACTGTAGCGGCCTTGAGAATTAGATTCTGGGCTTTCCAAAACCCTTCCCTTAAGAAAATGCTCCCTTTGATTGATCCCCACATTGGGGCTCAAGTCACGTTTTAGTCACAAGGGACCTGGGATCTTTAAACTATTATAGCCATTTCCTGCTCCTCTCAGAGGGATTTTGAGCTGGCAGTACCTAATCCTCTGATAATTGGAAGTTTGCTTTCAAACAATCAATAAAAAATGTTATAAAGCTCAAATCAATGCAGCAAATGAATTGGTGATACATAATTTAATAACTGATGTTCAAGAGGTAGTTCCCTTTTAACCTTGCAGGAATTTTAAGGCAATTAAACATCAATGGGAAAATTATATTTGTAAAATGAGACTGCAACCTGAATACATTTACATTTTATTAATTGAGAATGTTTCCTGAAATAATCATGAAACAAGTATGAAGCACAATAAACATGGAGCACAAGAGGGGCTGTGCAGGAGGGCAGAGGCTGTGCGGGTGGGAAGGGCAGAGGCTGTGTGGGAAGGGCAGAGGCTGTGCAGGAGGGCAGAGGCTGTGTGGGAAGGGCAGAGGCTGTGCAGGAGGGCAGAGGCTGGGGGAGGCACGGGAGATGCAGGAACCGTGGTAGCTGCTGTGGGGAAATTCGCCCCCCCCATGCATGCATACACCCACACTCATTCATGAACATGTACACACATGAGCATTTATTCATGCACACATGCACACATATTCACACACACATATTCATGCACATGCACACACATGCACACATATCCCTGCACATATGCACACACTTATTAGTGCACACACACATTCATGCACACAAGCACACACATGTATTCATGCACACAGATGTATTCATACACAGAGATGGACATGTATGTGCACACACACTATGTATTCATGCACACAAGTATGCATGCACACACATGTATTCATGCACACGCACACACACCCATGCACACTGCTGACCCTCCAATGCTCCTCCTACCTGCCATTCAGGTGTCCTGCTCTCTGGCTCCTCCTTGTCACCACGAACATCTGGTCTCTCCTCCCCACTCCTAAATGGCACCAACACCTTCTCACATTCTCTTGTCTCCACCCTGAAACCTGCAATCATCTCTTGTGACCTTTCCTCCTCTCCATGGCACACGCCACCTGTGTGGTCTTACCCCAGGACTCTCATCCTCAGGAATCATAGGAAAATGAATTCAAATGGCCCACTCCCACCTCAGCCTCTTGTTCTACCAGGCACTTGCTCAAATCCCTTGACTGAGCTGACTCTTCACCCTCGTCAAGATCTCTAATCCATCTCACCATTCTGTCTGTCCCTCCGAGACCTCTGGCATGCCTTTCTTTTGTTTTCTGTTTTAAATCCATGGCTCGTTATTGTACTTACATCCTTAGACTTAAGTTCCCTTTTCTCGCTTCTTTGTAGGAATTTTCCTAAACCCTGAGCCTGGAAGAACCCAATAACCTGCTATCTTCATACCTAACACAGGTGTAACCAAGCTTTGCTCAAGAAAAATAACACCATGGGTTGACCCATGTCACTTTATATTCATGGCCACTTGCCTCAGTACTGGCAGGCAAACCACCATGTTCCTCAAGTAAACTTACTTGATCGCTCTCTTCACTGATTCTTTTTTACGTTTTACATTTCATTCTAATTCTCAGAATGACTCTCACTCCCAGAGCTAGGTTATTGCCTCACTTCATACCCTACTTAGAAAACAGAAAACATCAGACAGAAACTCCCTCCAAAATGCTATGTGTTTTTTGCATTTCCTCCTAATAAAACAGGGGAAATAATTTGGTTCCTCATATAAAAGTAGCTAAAACTTGTGAATCTTTCTTATGTGCCAGACACTGCATACCTGCTATCTAATGAAATTGTCACTAGAAAACTAGGAGGGAGGCATCGTCACTATTCCTGTTTTGCTTTTTCAGGTAAGGAAACTGAGACACAAGAAGCTAAGTAATTTCCCCAAGGTTACACAGAGATCGGCCAGTGGGGCTTGGATTGGAAGCCAGAGCACTTGGCTGCAGAGCTCATGCTCTTCACGTTAGGCTGTGTGCTTGTCCCTGCACCTGCTCTGGGTCTCATCCCACTTCACGTTTCCAGGGACTTTGCTTCTTTAGTGATCCCACTTCTTACATATTCTTTTTCCTTCTCTACTGAATCACATTCCCATCACCGTTCAAACTTGATCAAGTGGTTCTCATCTGAAAGCAAACAAACCAAAACAAAATCAGAGTCCCTTGACCTCTGTTCTGTGATCGAGACAGCTTTGCGTTCCTCCCCACAATTCAAGGGCCCTGTTAAAATAGTAGGCAGTACACTTTTAAAACAATAAAAGAACACAGGGACATTAGCAATGAGGACCTTTTTACGTATTTTTTTAGTTGAAATTTGTTTATTTATTTATTTATTTAAATTATCAATATACAATGTAGTTGATTTTCATGCTTTTAAAACAATAAAAGAACACAGGGACATTAGCAATGAGGACCTTTTTACGTATTTTTTTTAGTTGAAATTTGTTTATTTATTTATTTATTTAATTAATTATCAATATACAATGTAGTTGATTTTCATATCCCTTTTACATATTTCTGAAGGCAACACATATTAGGAAGCATATTCATGGGTAGCAATGT
>NW_007757149.1:5884-6940 GCF_000696425.1 Galeopterus variegatus | reverse complement strand
GAGATAATGGGTGCAAATATAAGTCACCAGGAGTCCCAGCTGGCTACTTTTCCCATCGGCCAGGAGGCCCCATTAATATCAGATCTCTCAAAGAGCAAGCATAATTTGGCAACCTTGTCATTGTTGTAGTTGATGAGAGAAGTTATTATTTTATCAGCTGGCACCAGAGTTCCTTCTAGGGAAGGAAGTGTCTTTGTTTAGGAAAATACCTTGATAGGCCCCTTGGGAGTAGAAGGTGAGGACCTGAGGACATGGGTTGGGAGGTAAAAAACAAAGATAGCTAAATAGTTCTGCCTAAGAAATGAACAGGAATTTGTGGATGAGGAAGAACAAAGGAGAGAGAAAAAAGGAAAGCTAAGCTATATGGTGAGAAGCCAAAGCCCAAGTGGGTGGGAAACTGGGGAAGCTCTTTAAGAACAGAGAGATCTAAAATTTAATTTTAAATAATCTGGACTTGATTCTGCAATCCAACCCTTTTCTCCAATGTAATCCATTCCCCAAATCTCCGATAAATGTCTATTATACAAGCTGCCTTATGGGAGCGGGGCGAGCGGGGATCAAGGGAGAGGGGGCTGTGTTCAACCTTTGGATCAATTCTGGGATAGAGATATATGGGTGGCCAAAAGACAGAAAGAAGAAATTTTAGAGTTAGAGATGACACCAAGAGATCTAAGCCCAGGGAATTCACAGATATCTTGGGGAAGGTATGGGGTTTCCCCTAGCTTGTAAGATGGGGTTCCAACCAATCACACGTAGAGCTGAGGTGCTGGGATTACATCAGTAGATCCCTGAAACCACTGGCTATCCAATTTTTGTCTATTATTAGGGTAAACATTTTCTCCAGGCTTCTCTCTGGCTGAAGTCAATATTATTTGGTTATTATTGATTGAACTTTAATCATAACATAGGAATCAGCCAGATAAGAAAGAGTACATCTACTTTTTACTTCCCTTTTCTGATTGCATCCTGACCAATGAACACTCTAGGCAGTGCTTACCTAATGCAGATAGGTATTTCTTTATGATGATAACCTACTGCATCTGCATGCTATTTAAA
>NW_007757149.1:3152-4913 GCF_000696425.1 Galeopterus variegatus | reverse complement strand
AAATAAATAAATAAATAAAAATAAATAAAACTCCTTCACTGTCGGGGCCGGCCCGTGGCTCACTCGGGAGAGTGCGGTGCTGATAACACCAAGGCCCCGGGGCTTCTTCACTGTCTTATCTCATTGGATACTGGGTCTTTAAAATAACCCTACAAGGTGAGAAAGGCATAGATCCCCCAAGTTAGCAGTGAGGAGACTGAGGCCCAAAGAACTGATGAGGGAAAATGGTGTCAGTCTAATCAAGGTACATAAAATGGAGCCGGGAGGCCAAAAATAAATAAAACTCCTTCACTGTCTTATCTCATTGGATACTGGGTCTTTAAAATAACCCTACAAGGTGAGAAAGGCATAGATCCCCCAAGTTAGCAGTGAGGAGACTGAGGCCCAAAGAACTGATGAGGGAAAATGGTGTCAGTCTAATCAAGGTACATAAAATGGAGCCGGGAGGCCAAAAATAAATAAAACTCGAAGTGACAGAATAGAGATTGGATACTGGGTCTTTAAAATAACCCTACAAGGTGAGAAAGGCATAGATCCCCCAAGTTAGCAGTGAGGAGACTGAGGCCCAAAGAACTGATGAGGGAAAATGGTGTCAGTCTAATCAAGGTACATAAAATGGAGCCGGGAGGCCATCTCAGCTTGAGCTTCAGCCACCTCTTAACTGAGAACGCTCTGAGACTCTGCACTAAGCCACATCACAAAGGTCATGACTTTCCTGGATGAACAACGGTCGAGGAATCTGTTGACAACCATTTTCTGCTCCTTGCTGACAAACTGGAAGGTCCCTCACCAAAGTCTGCCCCAAAGACCTGCTACGACCACTCCCTTGTGGACAAACTGCTTAAGATAGGTGGCACCAGTCACAACTTTTGTAAGCACACTCTCCTTTTCACGGTCTTTTTTCTTTAAATGCCCAAACCCCTCTTTGTTCCCTGGAGCACATGTTCGCGGGTTCTTGAATCTGTGTCTCCCAGGCTGCGGTCCTAACAAGCTCTCAAATAAAACTGCTTTGTTTAATTCTCAACCAGGTGGTCATTTTACTTTTGGTTGACAGAATCAAAAAAAAATTAAATGTGGATTAGGCATGAGAGACAATCTCTAAGTGTAAGGAATGTTGGAGAGACAAGATAGAAATGCATGAAAAGACAAATAACAGTATAAGAGAAGAAGCAGCAAATATACAAATGGATGTTTTAAGACAGAGCACAATTAATTGCTGGAGGAGTGACAGAGGTCACGACGCATCCAAAATCAAAGTCAGGCCATCCCTACCTTCTCACGACCCCTCCCACGTCATCCNTGGTTCCTAGCACAGAGCTCCTAAACCCTTGAAATTTCATAAGTGATAGGAGTGTCTTTTGTTAGTGCCCCTTTGGATCATTAGCATTAGTTTATGCTAATGAGGTAACTTAGGGTGGGACCTCAAATAGCCTCAAGATGGGGCTGATCACCAGAAAGACCAAGTGATTAGAGATTGGAACTTTTAGCCCCACCCACCTCCAGAGAGGGATTGAGCTCTACAAAATTTTCTTGTTTTTTTGGTTTAAAATGCCAAATTTTATTATTTTTTAAATTTATTTTTTATTAGCATATTCATTGTTACAAACCATACTTATTCTTTATGCCCCTGATCCAATCTCTCTGCATCCTCCTCCCCTCCCCCACCCCAGTAACCATAGATTTGTTCTCTCCATCTGATCGATTAACTGTTCCTCTGTTGGTTTGTTGCCTAGATGATCTGTCCAGTACTGAGACAGGTGT
>NW_007757149.1:0-2423 GCF_000696425.1 Galeopterus variegatus | reverse complement strand
GATGCTTCTTCTATTACTCTGGAGTGTGCTTTGTGGAGAGAGAGGACCTCTTCTTTTTTTTCTTTTTTGGTCTCCATTAGTGCCTCTCCTTGTGTCAATGCAGTTGAGAGTCTGGCATGCCATCTACATGGTGACTATGACTGCTGCTATAGAGACCAGCTACTTTTGAGGTAGACATGGCAATTGTGGTGGCTATGGAGGGCTACCGATGTGAAAGCGGTATTTTTGCTGTGCTCTTTACCTGGTTGCAGCTGGGTTCAGCCTCCCCCAGCTCCAAGCCTCAGGACCCTGGCTGGGCCCCGGGGTAGTGGCAGCAGCTTGCCTAGTTGCGGCTGGGTTCGGCTTCCCCTATAAAACTTTTGAACAAGAAGGTTTGGAGAGCTTCTGCATTGTTGAATACACCCTAACTACCCAGGGACAGAAGCTCCTGTGCTCAGGACCCTTCCAGACATCACCTTATATAGCTCTTCATCTGTCCATCCATTTATATCCCTTATAATAAACCGATAAATGTAAGTAAAGTGGTTTCCTGAGTTCTGTGAGCCATTCTAGCAAGTTATCAAACCTGAGGAGGGGGCCGTGGGAACCCTGCTTTATTGCTGGTTGGTCAGAAGTAAGGGTGGCCTGAAACTTGCAACTGGCATCTGAAGTGGGGTCAGTCTTGTGGGACTGAGCTGGGAAGCTGTGGGGTCTGTGCTAATTTTGGGTAGTTGGTGTCAAAATTGAATTGAATTGTTGGTCATCCAGCTGGGGTTGAAGAATTGGTTGGTGTCACAAAACATCCCAGATAGACCTTTTGTTTTGTTTTGTTTTCCTAATTTTCTTAACTCTTCCCAGGCACTCTCTCACCTCCTGGCCTTTGTAAACCATATTCCTGCTGCCTGGCTCACTCTTGCCCACACTCTTAATCTGGCTAATTTTGTCTTATCCTTCAGATCTCAGCTTCAAAGCCACTTTCCAAGAGAGGTCCTTCCCAGCCCTAGAATAGGTTAGAATCTACACCCAGCTGCTTCCGTAGTGTCCTGGACTTCCCCATCCTAGTACTCGTAGTACGACTGTACATCCTAGTACTTTGTATGATTGTCTGTCTTCTCCAGGAATAAAAAGGCAGCAGTATAAGGTCATTGACAGATGGAATATGCCTGTCTTGGCATATTGGTATAGTGCCTAGTAGGTCACAGACTTTCAATAAGTGTGTATTGAGTTCAGAATGAATGAACAAATGAATGTTACGTAAATACAGAAAAAAAAGAGGTCACTATAGACTGAGGTAGTCAGGAAAGAGGTAGGCTAGAACTTGAATAACAAGTTGAGAAGTGTCCACCATCACTTACTATGAGGGTACTTCAAAAAGTGTCTGGAGGGCCAGCCCCATGGCTCACTCGGGAGAGTGAGGCGCTGGTAGCGCTGAGGCCGCGGGTTCGGATCCTATAAAGGGATGGCCGGTGCATTCACTGACTGAGCGTGGTGCTGGCTGCACCGTGCCAAGGGTTGCAATCCCCTTACCAGTCAAAAAAAAAAGTGTCTGGAAAAATAGAATTAAAAGATAATACAAATCTTCTCATGAACTTTTTGAAGTACCCTCATACATCAGTTACAAACCATGGCTTCTTATTGTCAACCAAGGAAGCAACTACAATATGGAATATTGAACTATGAGACAGAGGAACAGGCTTTAGTCCTGCCTCTACACCTCACTATGTGGCTTGAGCATGTCATTTAATCTCTCTGAGCTTGAGTTTCCTCGTCTGTAAAGTGAAGCCTCTACAACCTACCTAGAGGGGTTTCTGTGAGGTTTGGTGAGGTCCTAAAAGTGGTGGTCCCCAGTACAAAGTAGACTGACCAAAATTGTATGAATTTGCTTTCAACCACACAGACTCCCCATCCAAGATTTCCCAAAGCACTGACTGAAAGGCAGCCTGGGGAAAGCCTACAGCTCTCAAACCAGCCCCCGGGTCATGAGCAAACCCACTCTGCCCAGTCCGGTGGGCCATCTCGTCCATCCACCCCAGCAATAGCAAACAGCACTCAAAACTTCCCTCACTCCCTCAGGAACCAAGCTCTGAAGAGTAATACCTGCCAGAGCCAATGACTTAAAGGCATTTACCTCCCACAAAGAGGTAACCTCTCTTCCCCTATTGATTTTCGAAAAAGAATATTTTTAAATTGAATTCTCAGAAATTCCTTATTTTATTTTTTTAAAGATGACCGGTAAGGGGATCTTAACCCTTGACTTGGTGTTGTCAGCACCACGCTCAGCCAGTGAGTGAACCGGCCATCCCTATATGGGATCCGAACCCATGGCCTTGGTGTTATCAGCACCGCACTCTCCCGAGTGAGCCACGGGCCGGCCCCGAATTCTCAGAAATTTTAACTCTTCCCTTTAATCCCCTGTTTCAGACATCAGGACCCCCAAGTTCCCC
>NW_007757148.1:5828-6941 GCF_000696425.1 Galeopterus variegatus | reverse complement strand
TTGGGAGTGGGCTTCCCTTTGGGTTAGGGTTAACAGACATGTGCTGATATGAAAATATTAAGTCTTCAGCAAAGCACTAGTGGGTTTGTTTTACCCTTCACATCTTAGCTGGGATCTGAAATGTACCAAAAGTGTTTCTACATCAGCGGTTCTCAGATGATTACAATCATCTAGGAAAGTTTTAAAAATACTAATATTCAGGCTTTACCACCAGAAATTTGAATTTAATTGATCTGAGATGGTCTTGGCATCATTATTTTTTAAAACTCTTCAAGTAAGTCTAATGGACATACTGCATTGAGCAGCACTGTTCCGGATGTACCTGTGGTGCAAGGAAATTGCATGACCTTCGTAGTGAGAAAAGCCTGGGCTCCCTGCTGACTTGCTGAAATGAAAAAGTTACTCACCTTCTCTGAGCCTCAGTTTTCTAATCCTTAAAATGAAAATGATATCACATTTAACAATGAAATAGTGAATGAAATATTGACAACATTCCCCTTGAAATCAGTAGCCAGACAAAGCTATCCATCATCACCAGTTCTATTTAACTTCATACTGACCAATGCAATCAGACAAGAAAAAGAAATAAAAAAATATAACAATTGGAAAAGAGAAGCAAAACTGTCATTTTTTACAGATGACATAATTGTGTATGTGGAAAACCCAAAAGAATCTACAGACTATTAAAATGAATAAGTGACTTTAGCAAGATCATTAAATATAATATCAAAATTGTATTTTTTATGTATTTGCAACAATTGGAAAATAAAAATTTAAAATGCCACTCACATTAGCATAAAAACACAACTAGGAATAAATCTTTAAAAAGATGTGTAAGATATTGACACTGAAAACTCAAAACATTGTTGAGAGAAATTAAAGACAGCCTTTATTAAGTATAGAGATGTACTATGTTCATTGAATGCAATACCCTATATTGTTAAAGATGTCAATTATCAAAAAATTAATCTATAAATTTAAAGAAGTTTCAGTCAAAATATCAGCAGGTATTTCTGTGGGCATTGACGAGCAGATTCTAAAACATATATAAAAATGCAAAGAACTTAAGAATTACAAAGATAATCTTAAAGAAGAAGGAAGTTGGAGGATTTA
>NW_007757148.1:0-685 GCF_000696425.1 Galeopterus variegatus | reverse complement strand
AATGACTGAAGGACAGAAGGAATGAGGAAGCAAAGATTCAGTGTCCTGCTGTGAGTGAATGTGTGAGACCATGACTCAGTCTATGACCACACAAGTCCCCCAACCCTGACAAGACTCAGGGATTAACCAGCGGGGCTCGGAGTGGAGAGAGGTGTCCAGGGACCTGGCTATACCCACACCTCTGCTGGGGGCTGTGGGGGATTTAATGAACCTCTCCAAGGTTGGAGGGAAAGCCGGGGGAAGCCGCAGGACGGAGATNCCCGGGGCCCCCAGAGCCCCCCAGCCTCAGCAGCTCCAGGAGAAGGCAGCCCCAGGCAGCCTGGAGGGGCTGCCGCTGATGCTCTTGTCCACCAGGGGCCGCTGTTGCACAGCACATGGGGGCCCGCTGAGCCCCAGAGGGATACCTGCTGCTGCAAACCCGCTGCTGCGCTTACACATCTCTTCTCCAAAGAAGAGCCCAGCTCTTCTCCAAACTCAGGTTGGACTTGGTGGGTGGCGTGAGCCCCTGAGCCTACAGGGCCTTCCTTCTGTTTGGACAGTACTGGCCTATAATTTCAGCCTGGATTCTTGCAGGGAGAGAGAAGGGGAGGTGGGCCAGTGTGCCTGATTTTGTTCCTGCCTCTTCCCATCCTGTCCTCCTATGTCCCCCCCCTCCACTCCCCCCCCAACTGCCCCCATACCCCAT
>NW_007757147.1:5436-6941 GCF_000696425.1 Galeopterus variegatus | reverse complement strand
TCCTTGGTGTAAGTTCTGGAACCCAAAAGCTGAAGAGTCTTGAGCTCTGATATCCACAGACAGGAGAGAAGAGTGTATCCCAGGTGCAGTGGATCGAGAGAGCGAGCTTTACCTCTTTCCTCTGTCTTTTGTTCTCTCTGGACGCCCAGCGGATTGGATGGTTCCCATCCACACTGAGGGCAGGTCTTTCCCACCCAGGCCACTCAGACTTTCATACTAATTTCTGCTGGAAACACCCTCATGGACATACCTGAAAAGATTACTTTACCAGTTTTCTCAGCATTCCTTCATCTAACCAAGTTGACATCTGGAATTAACCCTAACAAATGGAATTATTTGTTTATGTAATTTATATTAAAACTTCACTTGTTATTCATGTATTTTAAGTTAATAAAGATTACAAGTCTTTTAAATGATACTGAAATCTGAGATACCTCTCTGTAAAAGAAGTACCTGGCTCTTGTAATTGATAAATAGGTTAGACTCTGAGGATATGACATATTCCTTTGGACACAGTGATGGAAACTGAATCTGGATAATAAAATAAAAGAAAAGCTTTTGATAGGCTTAAAAAAAGATGTAATCAAAAGTAGGGCTGAATAACTCTCTGGAAGTGCAGAAATCAAGACTGAACAAAGACTTCACCATCAGAAATTCTTTTTTCTTGGAGCACCATCCAGTTGTCAGCTCCATAAACGCTTGGGTGTCTGTCTTTCGTCACATTTCAAAATCTCAAGGGAGAAAATCTAATTGGAAGGAAGGAAGGAGGGGACATCTAACGTAGACGAAGCTTCTGGAGGCCATCTCTTCAGAAGGAGAAACCAACACCAAGAATGATGTCTGATACTCAACAGTCACTGAATTTACAGTTGCCTTTGAATAAGTGAATCACTGTGACCTGGCTAGCCAAAATATAAATGACATCAGTCACATGGGATTTACAAGTTTTGACATTGTTGTTGACAGAATAACGGCCTCCTAAAGATGTCCCCATTATAATTCTTGGAACTTGTGAGTGAATATGTTACCTTACACAGCAAAGGAGACTTAGTATGTGTGATTTAGTTAAAAATCTTGAAAAGGGGAGATTATCCTTGGCTTACACAGCTAGGCCCAATGTATTTACAAAGGTGCTTATAAGAGGGAGACAGGAAGGTCAGATTCAGAGGAGAAAATGTGGCAAGAGAAGCAGGGCCAGAGTGATGGAAGGACATAAACCAAGGGTGGTCGGTAGCCTCTAAAAGATGGAGAGGCAATAAATGGAATCTCCCTGTAGGAAAAGTGAAGGAAAATGGTCAGGGCCCCTCAGATGTGCAGAATCTTGCTGAGCATTTGATGTAAATATGCACGTGCACCCAGGTGTTCCTTGCCTATTGACTAATGCAATTGCGTATGTGTGCCCAGGTGTCCTGGATTATGGACTTAAGTATAAAGGATGAGTGGCTCTGATCCACAGCTCCTCCCCTCCCCGGATGACCTTGGGGGGGGGGGGGGGGGGGGGGGGG
>NW_007757147.1:0-312 GCF_000696425.1 Galeopterus variegatus | reverse complement strand
AAGAACACAGGCAATGCATGGTGCTATGGGAACACATGGGAGAATGAATAAGCCAGCCCTGGAGAATCAGCAAGGGGACCTCAGTAGCTGTTACATCTAAATTGAAACCTGAAGGATCTATAGATTTTGGCAAAGACAAAGAGTATAGAAAGGGTTGCAAAGCAAATATCCAATAAAGGGTTAATATCCAAAGTATGTAAGGAACTCATACAACTCAATAGTATGAAAGCAAATAACCCAATCAAAAGTGGGCAAAGGACCTGAGTAGACATTCCTCAAAAAAAAAAAAAAAAAAAAAAAAAAAAAAAAAAA
>NW_007757146.1:6333-6941 GCF_000696425.1 Galeopterus variegatus | reverse complement strand
TAATAATAAAGAGAAAATTATTCCAGAATGTTCTGAGATGGTGTTGTCAGCTGCAAGATGTTGGCAGTTAACTCACCAAATCCCTAGAAAACCCTATATTGAGGAACAGAGTTCTAGCAGAAAGAGGAGCTCATGAGAATTGTCTTTCAATTCTAAATGCTGGAGTCTGGCCTTAGAGGCCAGCATTTGGCATCTGAATTTAGTGCTGCGAAACGACAAGATGAAACTAAATCAAGAGTGTCCATTCATGTGAGGACATCTGATGTCACATTTAACCAACAGATTATTTGCAATGGAGAAATTGGCAGAACATGCTTTGCTGGGAAGAGGCCTCCCTGACAAGAACCCCAGGTTTCTGGACAAGCTCAGTTTGGTGTTTGACCTTGAATGAATTGTGTCACTTTTCTGTATATTGTTCCCCGAACAAATAATAAATGAATAAATACACACACACACAAAAAGTTTACCATATAATCCTAAAGGGCTTTCTAAGTCTGAAATTTACTTCTCTTATAATTTTCAAAAAATAAAAACAGACAAACCAAAACCTTTCCTTTAGTCAGAAGTGAGCTCTATTTTCTCATGTCCACATCAAGCCTGGTCTAATG
>NW_007757146.1:0-778 GCF_000696425.1 Galeopterus variegatus | reverse complement strand
ATTCTAAGATCCCCTGCTGATGCCTGAGCCATATAGGCTATATTTTTTTCTTGTACATGCATGCATATTGATGATTTAATTAATAAATTAGGCACAGAAAGAGATTAACAACAATAACCAATAACACACTAGAACAATTATAACAATATACTATAACAAAAGTTGTGTGAAAGTGATCTCTCTTTCTCTCTCAAAATATCTTAATAACTGAAACCAAGGAATGTGAAACCACAGNCTAGAATCTTTATGTTCTAATCCTCACCTACTGAATAAACCTAAGAGCCAGACTTTCTCAGACTCAGCAGCTCTGTTACTGTCTCCAGGGAAGGGAACAGGAAGTCTTTCATAGGGCAGGACAATCGGCCCCAGCTCCATCTGTCTCTGCATTACTTTTAATGAATGTATTTTCTTCATGTTACCCTGACCCATACCTCATCATTTAGTACCCCAAACAAGGTTTTCTCAGTGTTATGAAACCTTCGGGGGGAGGGGTGACATAAATTTGAAACTTGCAGAGAACATGCTGTGTGTGCTACTTTCCTCTCAGCATCCTCCAACACCCCCACCCTCCTGCACATCCTCCCCCCAACGCTCTGCTCTGGCAGTAGCTGGCATCTAAGACTTTGTGGATAAAATGCAGACCATGTTAGCATGACAGATTCCTCTGCTGGCCCTGGCCCATGTCAATACTTATCTCCTGCTCTTCTTCATCCATGCTGAACTGAAGGTCGGTTCCATGGGACTCCTGCTGTTCCACTCACTCCTAAAGCATTCTCCA
>NW_007757145.1:5679-6941 GCF_000696425.1 Galeopterus variegatus | reverse complement strand
TCAGAAGGAGGGTCAAGAGGACAGCTTAGTTTTGTTCTCAGAGGGGAGTGACTTCAGCCTTTCTATGTGCTGGGGCGAGTGCGGCAGTGGAGCAGGGCGCATCTAATCCAGAGGAGAAACGCAGTGTCTGAAGGACAGGAACTGAGGCGGGCAGGGATGGGCCCCTGGGCTTGGGCAGGGCTGGGGGCGAACCCTGACAGGCACACAGCGCATTCTCAGTGTGGGGTGCAGGACCTGGCGTGTGCCAACTAATTTAATCCTCACAGCAACTCTGTGATGTGAGTGCTGTCATCATCCCCACTTTATGGATGGAGAAACTGAGGCACAGAGAGGCAAAGTGTCATATCACCTAGTTAGGGTGGGAGCTGGGGATGAGCCCAGGCAGACTGGACCAGTGGGGGCCTCAACCAGGACACTAGATGCCAGTTAGGGAGAGTGCGGATGTGCGGGGGCAGGGCAGGGGCGACAGAACTTCCACAGGATGGCCTGCAGGGCAGGGGCGGGGAGGCAGGTGTGAGGTTGAGGAGGGGAGAAAGTGGCATAGGACTGACCCACAGACAGGGCTCTGCTGGGTCAGAGAGAGGGGAGGGCAAAGGTGGGGAGGAAGCTGGGGATATGGGAGAGAAAGGGCGAGGTGGGGTGGGGACAGGGCAGGCCAAGGACAGAGAGGACCACCCACTGGAGAGCTTCAGCCCTGGAGCTGTAAACCTTCCCTCCAAATGGTGCCTACTTTTCAAGGCCACTGGCCCTGGACCCCCAGATGGGCACCTCTCCCTGGGATGTTGGGGTCCCCTACTCAGAGCCTCTCTGCCCACTTTAATGGATTCAGGTTTCTCCCCAGCTCTGACACCTTCGATGGCCATGCTTGTGCTGTGGGGTGTCAGGGAGAGGCCCAGGCCTGGAACACGGGGGACTGGGCTCTCTCTTCAGGGGCCTGGTGACCCTGGGATAGTCATTCAGGCTCTCTGGCCTTGCTAATTTTCCATGTCCCTATCTCCACCCCTGTTCTGATGCTCTGCAAATTTGTGTCATTTTAATTTACACAAATGCTGGAACTACTTCCAACCTTTGCTTATCCTTTGGGGTGCTCTCTGATCTGGTGTCACGTAACTATCCAGCTCCATTGTCAATTACCACCCCCACCCCCAACCAATACAAGCCTTCCACCCAAGGCTGCCCTTTGATGGGGATGTGCCCAGAACATGGGGTTTGGAGTCAGAAGCCTGGGCTCCAACTCAGGGCAGAGGGGGACCTCCTCCTCC
>NW_007757145.1:0-487 GCF_000696425.1 Galeopterus variegatus | reverse complement strand
GTGTGTGTGTGTGTGTGCGTGTGTGTGTGTGTGCATGTGTCTCTAAGTGGCAGCAGAGGCCCACTTGGTGGGAATCTGGAGCAATGCTTCCAATTGAGTGCATTACCCTGTAGGGCAAAAGATTTTTTTAAAGAAGCTTTTGAAAGAAAGACCAGCTTTCTGGCTGTAGTCTCTCTCTCTCTCTCTCTCTCCTCTCTCTCCCCACACACACACACACACACACACACCACACACACACCACACACACAAATCCTGTGCATCAGAGGCATCTGTTGGCTCTGAATGGGCTCCAGGAAGGTAGGAACAGAGCTCATTTCTGAGAAGTAACCATCAGGTAGGCAGGGGGCACTGAGGAGCCAGGTAAGTGATTGGTGAACCCAGTGATGAAGACCAAGGGTCTTAGAATGTCAGAGCCAGGAGGAATCTGAAGACACTGAGGCCCATAGAGAGGAAGGGACTCATCCAAAGTCACCCATCTCTAGCGCTG
>NW_007757144.1:6738-6941 GCF_000696425.1 Galeopterus variegatus | reverse complement strand
TGAACCCTTGACCTTGGTGCTGATACCGCACACTAACCAACTGGGCTAACCAGCCAGCCCTAACATGTATTCCTGAATACAATGAAAATTGAAACAATTGTCTTTCAAAAAGAAAGTAAAAAACTTCAAAGAAGAATTAAGCTTCCTGCTGTTTAAATGTGTAATGGCTTTTGCTTTACCCTGTGTATTGATATGTTTTAAAT
>NW_007757144.1:0-1424 GCF_000696425.1 Galeopterus variegatus | reverse complement strand
CACCGAGGGTTGCGATCCCGTTACCGGTCAGTAAAAAAAGACAAAAAGGAAAAAAAAATGCAAAATACCTAAACAATTTTTATATCAGCTGTGTGCTGAAATGATAACATTTTAGGTAGATCAAGTAAAATAAAATAGATTAGTAAAATTAATTTTGGGCCGGCCTGTGGCTCACTTGGGAGAGTGTGGTGCTGACAACACCAAGTCAAGGGTTAAGATCCCCTTACCGGTCATCTTTTTAAAAAAAATAAATAAATAATTTTTTTTTTACACCAAGTCAAGGGTTAAGATCCCCTTACCGGTCATCTTTTAAAAAAAAATAAATAAATAATTTTTTTTTAAATTAATTTTACTTGTTTCTTTTAACATTTTTTAATGTGTCTACTAGAAAATCTTTTAAATTATATATGTGATGTACATGATATTTCTATGGCCAGAGCTGTTCTAGATCCTTGCTACCTGTTATGGACTGAATTGTGTGCCTCCAAAATTCATATGATGAAGCCTTAACCCCCAATGTGAATGTATTTGGAGACAGGGCCTTTAAAAAGGTAATTAATGTCATAAGGGTGGGGCCCTATCGGATAAAACTAGTGTGCTTATAAGAAGAGGCAGAGACTCCATGGGTGCATGTGCACAGAGGAAAGGTAGGCCACAAGGACACAGCAAGAACACAGCCGTGTCGACAAGCTAAGGAGAGAGGCCTCACCAGAAACCAAACTTGCCAGCAACTCGATCTTGAACTTCCAGACTCCATAACTACAAGGAAATAAGTTTCTGTTGTTTAAGCCCCCCAGTCTGTGATATTTTGTTATGGCACCCCAGATGACTAACACATTACTCAAAGTGTGGTCCATGGACCAGCAGCATCAAGATTGCCTGTAAGCTTGTTATAAATGCAGAATCTCAGGCCCCATGCCAGATCACCTGAACCAGAATCTGCATTTTAACAAGATGCCTGGCTGATTTAAGGACCCCTGCTCTCGAGCACGGGCCAGCTTTTGAGAGGGTGGAGGACATTTGTCAGAGATTTCAAAGAAGATTGGAAGAAGGGATATAGCAAAGGCATGTGGAGAGGTGAAGAAATCAGAAAGGTGTGCTCAGTGGCCTCTGTCTCCTTAGGGAGACCAAACATCAATAGCTAAAGTTGGGGAAGAGCCTGGAATTCCCAGCCCGGGGAATTTTTCTCTTTTTGATCCTAACGATTAGAGTTGCTGCATTTCAAAGCTGAAGGTGACACTTCAGAAAATATCTATTTTGAAAAAAAATTAAAAATAAAATTTTTAAAACCCAAGCAATAATTTTTTTTAAAAAGGAAAAAATTTTTTAAATAAACAACAACAACAACAAATATAATATCTATTTACCATAGTATGGCTTGTCCAAGGCCACTTAGGGGGATAAGAATCTGGCCTCTTTGCTTT
>NW_007757143.1:6671-6941 GCF_000696425.1 Galeopterus variegatus | reverse complement strand
ATGTGTATTTGTCTGTGTGTCGGGGGGTATATGTATGTGTATTTGCATACACACACAATTTTATTTTTTAAAGCACACACAAAAAGTCCACCACTTTGTTTCTGTACTTGGCTACTTTCTTGACTTACCAACCAATTAGTAAAAATGAAACCCTGATTCCTAGTAGGAACCCAAAAACCCTATGTCTCACCATAAGCTTTGGGACTTAATGACCAGGGCCGTGGGGAACTAGATATTTGTTAACACTGCTAGCCCCTGCCTCCTGCAGGA
>NW_007757143.1:0-1012 GCF_000696425.1 Galeopterus variegatus | reverse complement strand
TAGCAGAAACTAGCTTAAATAATAATGAAACTCATTATTACACATAGGAGACTCAGAAATAGGGCAATCTTCAGACATGATATAGAGCTGCAGAATTATGTCATCTGAAAAATAAATAAGGTATTTTTCTGTCTCCTTGCTATTTTTCCCTTAATATCTACCTACATATGTCACCCTGGTCTCTTCTTGGTTTCAAAATTGCTGCCTTTGAAAAATGTAAGTACACACATACATACACACACACACACACACACACACTCTCTCACACACACACAAACAAACAACAACAACAACAACAAAAAAAAAACGGGGGTGGGGGGAGAGGAAGATATAACAACCACAATTTTTTTTTTAAGTTCTTACAACAAGCAAATGGAGGGGACACACTTGGGTGGGAGGGGGGAGAGGGAGGAGGGAGGGAGGTTTCGGTGATGGGACATAATAATCAACTACATTGTATATTGACAAAATAAAAATAATAAAAAAAAAAAAGGAAAATGTAAGTTAAGTGCTTCCTTGTACATTAAATAGAAGGAGGCAGAGACATAGAAACGTGTCCTCTATGCATAAACTATAAAGCTGTAAATTACATGCCCTCCCCTACACCACTCACCATCATTGGGGTAATTCAATGATAACCAAATTCTACCTCTTGCAAGTGATGAGATAGATATTTGATCACAGTTAGGGCTCTGTTATAAAGAAGGAAACAGAAAAGGATAGCAGGTAGGCAACTGCACTTGAACTATGCTGTCAGTGCAGCACCATTCTATTCTTCCAACTTTTCTCCACATTTCAAAGACTAAAATCCCATAACTTTGTTTTACAGAAGCCCTCACTATAGGATAATGGTATAAACTCTTCCAAAGAGAGATGGTTCTGTGAAATGTGGAAGGCCAAAAAAAGCAGAAGCTATTACGTGAGGGGCAGACTGCAGTCATAAGAAGTTCAGTGGCTTCCAGATGTTCTGTGAGTTGCCCACATCAACAGGCAGCAGAGATAATTGGGGGCA
>NW_007757142.1:6512-6942 GCF_000696425.1 Galeopterus variegatus | reverse complement strand
CCAAAATAGTCTCATTGTGAGGTGACCACTGAACCTGGTATGTTTCGTCCTTATGTGATTCGAAGGAATGCAACTCAAGTTTCAGATTTTTCAGATCCCACAAGTCAACAGTCTTGTCAGCTGATCCTGTGGCAAGAATGAACTCACTATAAAGATTGAAAGATAAGCAGTTCACTTCAGCAGTGTGAGCATCAACTGATGGCTTGATTTGGAAGTACCGTTTGAATGAGTGTCCCAAATCACAAATTTCTGATCATCAGCAACTGACCCAAACAGAGACTTGCGGAGCAGATGACAGGGAACATCTACTACTGCTGTGCGCTCTGTAAAGATGTTCTTCACATCCACCACTCTTCCTTCCTTTGGAACGGCACTGATGACCCATAGGCAGGTGGTATGGTCATCTGAAGCACTAACTGCCCACTGAGAT
>NW_007757142.1:0-1205 GCF_000696425.1 Galeopterus variegatus | reverse complement strand
GTAAAAAGAGGCAAAATCGTATAAGGGTACTTCAAAAAGTTTGTGAAAAAAATGGAATTAAAAGGTAATACAAATCTTTCTATGAATTTTTTGAAGATCCCTTGTAAAAGGGCTAGATCTGGAAGAAAACATTCATAAAGATCATTAGGTCCCTGTTTCATCTCCATATATGCATAATCTGTTTTGGAACCCATTGTATATGTAACTATTTCCAGTAACTAATCCAAAATTGAATTCCATCCTGGAATGTTGAGGTTTCCAAATACCAGATTGTTTAGCAGTTATAGAATGATACAGAATAATACAATTTTCAGTTATTAAACAATACAGAACAATACAATCTTCTCATCAACTTATCCAGGCCTCTTCTGTCTACCATTTTCTTAATATTCTTATAAGGAATTCTAAATTTCTCATATTGGTATATAAGCTCTCCAGCTTTACTTGTGTGAGTTTGTCTTCTTATCACTCAGGAGATTTTTCTGCTTTCCCATGCCCTGCATCATTTTTTCATCCCCCGGGGCTGATCTGTTCATTTCCTGTGGGGTAGATGCTTGGCCCAAATGTGTGTAATTATGAAGTTTTCCTTGGGATCTGGGGTGGTGGGAGGGGATAGTTCTTGGTGCCTGGTGCACACAGCTTGTGTCTCAAGAGAAGAATCATAGAAAACAATTAACTGAGCATTTTTTCAAAAAAAACTGGCACATGCATATGTCTTTTAGCTCCCAAAAGATTTGCTTTCTGCTTTGCTAAACTCAGGATACTGGCCAGCCAGATTGAATGACTGCCAAACACATCCAGCTCATGTAGCCAGAAGGCCACTCCAATTGATTATCTGGAAATCATTTTTTCACTCACTTGGGAGGTTCAGGGGCCTCTTTATTCCCTCAGAAGCAAGGCCCACCCAAATGAATTCAAGAGCACGTTGCAGCACAGTCTCCACAAGCAGACAAGCTGTGAAAGTTGGAAATCTGTAGTTCTCTCCTTCCTCGTTTAGTGCAGTACATTCTTTTCCCAGCCACATAGGCTTACAGCCACCTAAGACGTTTCTCATGAAAGGCGATAGAACCCAGTGTCAAGTTAAGTTAAGATGAGTGATTAGGGGAATCTGCAGCTACTGAGAATGAGGTTCCCGGCTGAGTATCAGCAGCAACCACAGAAAGTGAAGGTTTGCCTCTTTTCCATCAGTTGTCGGAAATAATGGA
>NW_007757141.1:5791-6942 GCF_000696425.1 Galeopterus variegatus | reverse complement strand
GGGTCTATCTCTTTCTTTAAGCCTAATAGTGTTTGCTTTATATAACTGGGTGTTCCAGTGTTGGGCGCATATATATTTATAACTATTGTGATTGTTGTGTGTTCTTGCTGGATAGATCTTTTATCACTATTTAATGGCTGCTTTGTCTCTTTTTATAGTTTTGGCTTAAAGTCTATCTTATTCAATATAAGAATAGCTACTCCTGCTTGTTTTTCATTTCTATTTGCTTAGTATATATTTTTCCATCCAATCACTATTAGTCTTTGTGTCTTTACAGGCGATGTGAGCCTCTTGAAGACAGCCTATCTGTTGAGTGGTGAATTTAATCCATTTATATTTAGGTTTGTTTCTGAAAGGCATTTTCTTCTGGCATTTTATTTATTTTTGTTTGGATATTTTAAATATCTTTTGTTTCTTTTTTCCCCTTTTATTGTTCATCTTTGGTGTTTGTTGTTTTTTTGGGTGGTAAGTAATAGTTTTGTTATCTTTCTCATTTGCATTTTTGTTCTACCAGTGGGATTTGTTCTTTCTTGTGTATTTGTGGTAGTGGTTATCATTTTTTGGATTATAGATATAGGGCTCCCTTGAGGATTTCTTGTAGGGCTGGTTGTGTGGTGGTGAACTCCCATTTTTTGTTTTTCTGGGATATACACTATTTCTCCCTCATTTGTGAAGGATAGCTTTGCTGGGTATAGTAATGTTGGCTGGCAGGTTTTGTTTTTTTCTTTTGGTGTTTTTCTTCTTTTAGTATTTTAAATATATCATCCNTAGACTCTTTGTCTTGGAGTTTCTTAGTTTGACTACAATATGTCCCAGAGAGGACCGTTTTAGATTCGATCTGTTTGGGGATCTTTGAGCTTCCTGGATCTGAAGGATCATATCTCTCCCTATACCTGGGGAGTTTTCTGGTACTATTTCATTGAATATGTTTTCAATGACTTTCCTCACACCTCTTCTGAAACACTCATGATTAAGATTTTTGTATGCTTAAGATTGTCTGTTAGTCTTCTTAGATTAGTTTCTTTTCATATTCCTTTATTTGTTTATTTATTTTTTATCCACTTGGGTTATTTCAAAAAGATCATCTTCAAATCAGAAATGCTTTCTTCTGCTTGCTCTAAGCTGCTGCTTAACCTGTCATTTGTGTTTTT
>NW_007757141.1:3241-4525 GCF_000696425.1 Galeopterus variegatus | reverse complement strand
TTTTAAGATATTAATCTCTATGTAAATTTCCTTTTTCATATCCTGGATACACTTTCTCATTCCATTGTGTTGTCTAACTCAATCTTCTTTTATCTCATTGAGTTTCCTTAAGATTGTTACTCAGAATTCCTTTTCAATCATTTCAAGTGTTTCTTGCTCTGTGGTGACTGGTATTTGAGAATTATTATATTCCTTTGGTGGTGTCATATTCTCTCTCTCTCTCTTTGTATGTATAGTATGACTATGTCTGATCATCTGGTAGATCAGTTGCTTCTTCTGTTACTCTGGAGTGGGCTTTGTGGAGAGAGACTTTCTCCTACAGATGTGCCTTATAGTGACTTTTGAGTAGGGTGTTTTAATATTGGTTCTGGGTAGATGTGGTAGTGTAGTCTTCATGTGGGTAGTTCTGCCATATTCAGTGTTGGAGTTGCGTGTGAGTATCTTCAGGGCCTAGACACTGGGGCACTGAGTGATTCCTTGCTCAGGTTAGTGACACTGTGCTGGTTCATCTGTGTGTGGGCAAGCTCTTGAGTTCTTGAGAGAAGTGCCTGGGTGTCCACAGGAGGTCCCAGAACCAGTCCTCCACAGATACCAAGGGACAACTGTACATGTAAAGCAGTTATGACTGGCTTGGCACATTGTAAAGCAGAGTGAATGCTGGGCATGAAGTATTATTGATACTTTGGCTGACTGTCTTGAGTTATCTCTTGGCAACTTTTTTTTTGCAATTCTTCCATAATTGTTCAACACTGTGCTTTCTGACTGTGATACATAGTACTTACTGGTCATTTCGTCCATCTGGGGTGTTACTTAAGGTACCCATAGCAGTCTGCAAAGGTACTGCCGAATTACCTCTCACCTGTAGCTGCCCCAGGGCATCCAGCAGCAAGCCAGGCCCCACATGACTGTAGTTCTTCCAAACAAAACAATGAAGCATCCAGAGAAAAGACGGATCCTGCACTCTATTCTCTTTCCCCACCAAGCCCCCTGACTCTTTTCTCGTTGTGTTTCAGGATGTTCTGGAAGCTTTTCTTGTCCCTTTTCCTGGTGGCCATGCTGGTCAATGGGGCAGAGGCCCGGAAGAACCGGCCCGCAGGTGCCATCCCTTCGCCTTACAAGGATGGCAGCAGCAGCAACTCAGAGAGGTGGCAGCACCAGAGCCAGGAAGTGCTGGCCTCCAGCCAGGAGGCCCTGGTGGTCACCGAGCGCAAGTACCTCAGGAGCGACTGGTGCAAGACGCAGCCGCTGCGGCAGACGGTGCGTGAGGAGGGATGTCGCAGCCGC
>NW_007757141.1:0-221 GCF_000696425.1 Galeopterus variegatus | reverse complement strand
GGCAGGTTTTGTTTTTTTCTTTTGGTGTTTTTCTTCTTTTAGTATTTTAAATATATCATCCAATTTTCTTCTGGCTTGTAGAGTTTCTGTTGAGATATTTCCTGTTAGTCTGATGAAGAGTCACTTACAGGTGACTTCATGCTTTTCTCTTGCTATTTTTTAGACTCTTTGTCTTGGAGTTTCTTAGTTTGACTACAATATGTCCCAGAGAGGACCGTTTT
>NW_007757140.1:5255-6943 GCF_000696425.1 Galeopterus variegatus | reverse complement strand
TGATGATGATGGTGATGGTGATGATGATGATGATGTGATGATGGTGATGGTGATGGTGATGGTGATGATGGTGATGATGGTGATGATGGTGATCTCTTTAGATTGAATTGTGTCCCCCAAAGACCATGTATTAGAAACTTAACCCCCCATTGTGACAGTGTTAAGAGGGTAGGAAATCCTATTATCATAATTGAAAGTTGGGGCATTGAAGAGGTGATTAGATTGTGAGGACATGCCCAAGAAAATGGATTAATCCATTGATGGTTTAATGGTGGTCATGGGCATGGTTCTGAGGGCTTTAAAAGGAGGGGTAAAGAGCTAGCTCTCTCTGCTTCTGCCATTGCCACATGACACCCTGCTTTGTTCTGCAGAGTCACTACCCATCAACAAATGCTCTCACAGATGAGTTCTCTAGACTTTGGACTTCCCAGCCTCTGAAACTGTAAGCAATAAGTATTATTTCTTTGTCAATTACCCAGTTTCAGGTACGTTGTTATAAGTAATGGAAACAGACTAATACAATGGTGATGGTGATGATGATTGTGTTATATTGATTGTGGTGATGATTATGTGATGATAACAATGATGAAAATGAGGGTGATGATGATGGTGATGATTCTTCACCTTCATTGTGTCTGGCAGACTCTGATGATCCACACAAGCTCTCCCCAGGCTGGGCTCCAGCTTTCCGTTCATCTGGGTGGCAGCTCATATTTTATTCAATGGATAGGGAGAAACTGCTCTTTCTTCCAGCAAAGAGGGCTGGAAATTTATCATAAAAATCCTGCCATACCGTAACTCCAGTGTTAGACACAATATGAAATTCTGCAGGAATCAACGTTTCTATGAATCTTTTTGCCTTATGGGGCCTCAGACATTCTATCATGTGGTTGTAACAAATGGTCTTCAGATGAGACAGACTTTGAATGACCTGTATTCCCTGGTTCTTTAGCCTCAACACTCTGCTGCACAGAAGCATGCCTCTGGCAGCTGTAAGGAAGCCCAGCACATCGATTGGGGTGGACTCCGGGTCCCTGAGTGGGACCAGAACACAGGGGCATTGGGTCTGCCAGCATTGCACTGCTCACGTGGATGCTCACAGGCATGGATGGAATTGGGATGGATGCCTCTTCAGGAAGGTCACGGCCACCAGAAAAATCCTGGCTGTGTTTGCCCAAGCAGGGGTTATGCACAGAGCCAGGTAAGCTTAGCGGAGACAGCTGCTCCCTGTGCTTATGCAGAGGCAAGGCTGCCAAGCTTGCAGAGAGGCTCTAGGATGTGCAGGGACAAAGAATCTGTCTGGAGGAGCAGGACTCGGGCTTCATGTTGGGCCCTGGACCATCCTGGGACCTGCAGGGACCTGTGCCCTGGCCACAGCCTCGGTTCTGCTTTCTCTGCTTGACTGACCACTGACCACCTACCAACACCCCTGTGCTCACTTCTGCCCCACTCTCTTCACTACCCCCCCCCCCACCAGTAGTGCACTGGCTGCACCCTCTGTCCTGATGTCAGTAGTCCTTCTGGTCCTGATAGCATCTGCCAAGGAGGGGCCATGGGGCTCACCCAAACCATTCCCGGCTCTGCCCAAGGCCAGGCAGGCCCCCATGCTGACCACGTCCTCTGTGCCTTCAGTGTGATCGCACGCACAGGTCCCTTGCATTTGCTGTTCACGTGGTCATGGCTGCACC
>NW_007757140.1:2766-4885 GCF_000696425.1 Galeopterus variegatus | reverse complement strand
CCCCCACCAGTAGTGCACTGGCTGCACCCTCTGTCCTGATGTCAGTAGTCCTTCTGGTCCTGATAGCATCTGCCAAGGAGGGGCCATGGGGCTCACCCAAACCATTCCCGGCTCTGCCCAAGGCCAGGCAGGCCCCCATGCTGACCACGTCCTCTGTGCCTTCAGTGTGATCGCACGCACAGGTCCCTTGCATTTGCTGTTCACGTGGTCATGGCTGCACCAGGAGTCATGCCGAGCAGAGGGGATGGAGTGAGGAAGACTGTGCCAGGGGATTGGGAGCTACAGCCATCCCAGACCTTCCACAATGCTGACAGGCCTGCGGGTCTGCCAGCTGCAGGTGTGTCTGTCCTGCAGAGGCCACTCTACCTCTCAGAGGCCTTGGTTTCTCCAGTGGTGAATCACCAGCCGACAGGTGTCTGGCTTCCAGTGGCAGGGGGCTCATTCTGTTTAGGGTCAGAGTCCAGTGAGCAGCAAGCTCAGATTCTCGAGTCACTAGAAGCAGGTCAGTCTTGTGGCTGACCGGGCCATGGGTACTGGCCTGAGAGCTGCCCCACAATGTGGCTGTGCCAGGACCAGTGCTTGGCTGGGCCTACTCTGAGTGATTCTCCAGCAATTAGGAGGTCCTTGATCACCTCACTATCACGTATTTTTGTACCTGTGACCTAAGCAGTGTCCTCATTTGGGAGCTTGTCACCATGAGGACACAAAGCCCTGCCAGTCTGGTGCTGCACTGTGACTCTTGCAGGTAATTTTCTATCAGCATCCATGAGATCACCAAAGCCCTCAGCCTTAGTATGTGCAGGCTGAGAGGAGCCAGGGAGCTGGCTGGGGCCTCAGCCTAGAGTATCTGGGCATGGCTGGTGGAGGCCATTACTTAAAAAACAAACCAACCACCACCACCACCACCGACAGCAACCTATTTTCTTTCCTCTCCTGCTGCCTCTGGGTGCTCATTTTGGGAGTATTGGAGGAAACATATCAGCCCAATCACATGCACCTCAGGACACAGGCTCTAGGGAATTCTGATTTAAAACAAAAACAGACCTCATGATGCTAAATAAAGCAAAGGCAGAGGGGAAGTTTGTTTAAAACTCCTCAAATCCACACGCGAACACAGAAGGTCTATCAGAGCAACAGAACAGAAGCCACTGACTGCACCTTCACGATCTCAGGGGAGACGCGTCCCTGAGAACTCAAACTGTGGGTGCACAGACCCAGGGGCCTACTTGGTGGTCTGTCCTTCGGTCTTAGGTGCTGGCAAGCCTGGGAGCGCCGCGAACAGAAGTCCCTATGCTGAGAGGGTCGTCCCCNAGGTGCTGGCAAGCCTGGGAGCGCCGCGAACAGAAGTCCCTATGCTGAGAGGGTCGTCCCCACCTCGGTGGCCCAGCAGGCTAATTGCAGAGCAGCTGAAGCTGGGGCACTCGCGGGCTCCAAACTGCAGAGGAGCCAAGGGGGCCTAGGAGGGCCGGGCGGGCAGGGTGGCTGGGTCTGTGAAGGCTCCGTTCCGGATAAAACTCAGTACTAAAGGGAAACCGCTGTGAGCACGATCTAAATCAAACAGGCGGGGACACCAGGCCACGGGGAGGGGAGATCCATCCAGGTGAGGGTGAGGCTGCAAGCAGAGGCCGATCTCCAAAGGCCCCACATCCCATAGTAATCACAGACACTGGTAGGGACCCCCAGAGCCAAGACACAGGGACATCATCCCAGGCCACCTCCCTTCACGTCACCCACTTAGACAGAAATAAACCCAAACCGTCACAGTCCAGCCCACAAACAGCTGCTGCAAGAACAGAGACTAGCAGGCAGAGTCACGTCCCACCGGCCAGCAGAGGAGAGGCCAAGAGACACGCCCAAGAGTCTGGAGAAAATGAGCTAAATTTTTTAAAAGAAAATGATAGGTGCCCCAAAATGAGCTAAATTTTTTAAAAGAAAATGATAGGTGCTATAAAACAGCAGCACACATCAGAATAGAAAAACTGAGGAAATAAGAATATTAAAAAAGGAAAGATTTAAAGAAAGGTCTGAGAAAATCCAGGACATAATTAGAAACAAAAGGGAAACAATTAGAAATGAAAAACAGGGCCGGCCCCGTGGCTCACTCGGGAGAGTGCGGCGC
>NW_007757140.1:0-1766 GCF_000696425.1 Galeopterus variegatus | reverse complement strand
AAAAAAAAAAAAGAAAGAAATGAAAAACAAATGAGAAGGAACACAGGAGTGAATAAATGTCACAGACAATGTCAACAGAGAAGTAGATGAAAGGAGGAGTCAGAAAATACCGTCAACACATACAGGAAGGACGAAGACAGTGACTCGGGAGGACAGCAGAGAAGAACCAGAGCGTGTACTTGGAGTCTCCAACAGGGAAACTCAAAGCAACGAAATAGAACAAATTCCCAAAAATAATTCAAGAAAAATGTCTTAGACGTGCACCTACGTTTTGATAATGTTCACCTCGTGCCTGGGATCATTAACCAACCACCACCAAGAATGAGACATCCTCTATCACTGTCTTTTACTGGATAGAGAAGAAAACTAAAATTGATTAAAATACATAAATTGCGTTTAAATCCAGGAGTGCATAATGAATCGGTCGTCTTTGGAGGATGCTAGGGAACCAACACGTTATTTTGAAAATTGATATTGAAGGGACAGCATCGAGCATTGTCCTGTGTTTGCTGTTCACACTAGACCTCAAGGGAACCAAAGAGTTTATGAGGATAAGTTTCTCTTTATAAAAGCAGTCAAGCTAGTAAATGAAAGCAAAATGATAGAATTAAGCCACCAGTCATCTAGCCATCCCTAAGGGAATGTCGGATCGAAGCAAATCATCTGCTCGCATCACAAAAGCCCAATGACCATACATTACACGCCTCCTGATGGAAGGAACTCAACGAGGAAGCTCTAACCAAACGTAAATCTGATAGCGCCTGCAGATATGACTACACATGTCCAAAAAACACAGGGGAGAGGAACACGTCGAGGCAGCACACGACTGAACATGTGTATCCAGACTATGGCAACCTGCACCGTCATGAAGAAACTGATTTCCTTAAAACACAAGAAAAAAAATTACTGTAGAAGAAGGAGAGAAACCTATAGATTGAAAGAGACTCAGGAGAAAGATAAACAGGGGGCAATGCGCAAACCTGATTTGGATGCTCATCTGAAAGATAAAACAATCAAGGACTTGAACAGGACCAGGAGGCTATCTGACAATATTAAGGAATTGTTTGTCAGGTGTGCATATGTTCCCATAGCTGTATTTGTTAAACTTTTATATCTTACATATGGATGCTAGAATGTTTACAGATGAAATCTATGTAAAATCTGGGGTTTGCTTCAAAATAACCTGTGGAGTATGCAGTAGCAATGAACAGAACTGGCCCTGAGAGGGCTGCTAAAGCCAGGAAAAGGGCACAAGGGGGTGAAGTGCAGTGCTCCTTTCTTTATGTTGAACTTTTCCTGAAGTGCAGTGCTCCTTTCTTTATGTTGAACTTTTCCATCATAAAAAGTTAAAAATAGGTGAAGTAACTATTACTGCTTAATTGTGTGTATGTATTTGCCTTTTTCGTTGTGTTGGACATTTTCAGCACAGTTCTGGACAGCTCAATAAACGCTCGGCTGTCTTAAGCTCTCGGTCTCTCCTCCTATCGTATTAAAATTCCTGTGCTTTGACAGAATTCTCTCCACGTCAACTGGATCTTTTGAATTTACCTGACCTGTTTTCCCCTCGCGTGACTGTTTCCCTTTGGCTTCTCCCTGCCTCGCAGCAAGCCTCTCATCCTGGCCCACCCCCTTCAGAACTAACCACCCTGCTTCCCTGCCCCTAGTGTCCCCGGTCTGCCCCAACCAGCTCTACTCATTCGTTCACGCTGAGCATTTTCCATAGCAGAAGTAATAATCAGACCAAACAGACTTAACCTATTGTTTCT
>NW_007757139.1:5970-6943 GCF_000696425.1 Galeopterus variegatus | reverse complement strand
AATATACTATATTCTTTTGTTTACTTTTGGTCTGCTCCACTTCAATCATCTTATTTTTCCATACACCTGAGTGCTTTTTTTGCTAAAATACTGAGAATTATCATCCTTTTACTATCATTGAGTCCCTTAACATTAGAATGTTCAAAGGGAAGTGAAGGAAAAAAGAAAGAACAAATGATATAGTCTAGCGGGTGAGAACAGGGGAGGTGGCAGGAGATGGAATGGGTGTGGGTCTCAGATTTGCCACTTTTAGCTGTGTGACCTTGACAATTTTCTTTCCTCATTTGTAAAATAAAAATATTAATTTTCACTCTAAGATTAAATAGGATTTAAAATTCCATTTTCCAGAACATAGAAAATAACTAGGTTTTCATAATTTTACTTATTGATTGAGATCATCATAATTTGGCCTTATTATTATTCTGGAAGTGAATGTATGACAAAAAATTAAGCTTGAAACATATCATTCATCTCTTTCCATCAGTATAAATCACTGAGAGTTGGCTTTCTTTGAAGAGCCTGAAGATTATGTCATAATGAAAGATTATGTAATTATTACATAATTATGGAAACTATGTAATAATTTTTAATAGGTACCATTTAGCATTCAACATATATCTTTCAGTGTTTTATTTATTCAACAAACATTAACTTAATGCCCATTTTCCACCAAGCATGATTCAAACAGTGATAATTTGTTATTAAACAAAATAGGAATATTCTTATACTCACAAAGCTTACTTTTGGGTCTATTCTTAAAGTTTACATTATAAACTATTACTGATGGTTTTGTATAAATAAGTAAAATAATTATGTGATTAGAAAAATAATATAGTGCATAATGACAAAAGAATCTACACAAATGTTTAAAGAGTTTGAAAAATATTTAGTACCTAGCATGGCTATAATTTTGGTTTTGTGTAAGATTCCCTTGATACCTAAAAAATATTTTGGCTTTTCCTAAAAGGGAACA
>NW_007757139.1:0-791 GCF_000696425.1 Galeopterus variegatus | reverse complement strand
AACAATTAGTCCCATTTCTTTCATAAGTATAATTCCTCTACAAATTTTGTACATTACATAGCATCAATAGTTTTCTACCTTTTCTTTAATTCTAGATAGCATATAATATATAAAAGCAAACATTTTCTCAAATTTCCATTGGTTATTCTTTATTTAACAAGTAATTTCAGAGCACCTTTGTCATGCCAGAGTATTTGCTGAGGATTATAGACATTGATGTCTGTCCTTAAAGAGTCCAAATACTACTTGGAGAATAGAATATAGTAAAATCAGATGGTTCTAAAAGAATACAAGAGGGGTTCTCTACTTAAGCATGGATGAAGGAAAGGAAGAAAAGGATGTGAGCTACAGCTTTCCAGAGGAGGTGTTAGCACTTAAACCGAGAATCAATGATTAAGTGGTATTTAAGACAATGTCCAATGGATTTATATCTGCATCCACATTTTTCTACTTAAAGAGATAATTCATAGAGATTATATCTAATAAAGAAAGACCTCCAATGAACAGCTCTTTGGCCTTATTCAGTTTGGCTGTATTTCAGCCAAAGCAGATAGAAGGTGTCATTGCTCCCCCTCTTTTTCTGGTGATGATAATTATGATGACAGGTAATGATAGCACACACCTCCTGAGTGTTTTTATACTCCAGGAAGTTGGCTACAATGGATTTATAGCTATACATGCTTCACCACATTTGATCCTCAAAATAGGTATAATTCTATGACAGTTCCCAAGATTCCTGGCCACTCACGTACATACAACTTCTCCCAGTTATTCAATCAAACACTAATCTA
>NW_007757138.1:6135-6943 GCF_000696425.1 Galeopterus variegatus | reverse complement strand
ACCAGATGTGTTCCCTGGACTTTGGATGTCCCAGCCTCAGAAACTGTAAGCAATAAATTTTTTTCTCTTATATATTACCCAGTTCCATTTATTTTGTTTTAAGCAACAGAAACAGACTAAAACCAATGCATGAAATAATAATAATGTTTACATATCAAAAAGGGCCTTGTAGAATCTCATATAGAAAAAATAAAACTTATTTTAAGTGTCTTTTACTTTATTACCATATGCATATATTAGTTTTCTACTAGAATATTAGTAATAAAAATATGTAAATTTAACATTTTCAACATGTCTACATAGAAAACTGTCTTAGTCAGCTCGGGCTGCCATAGCAAAACATATAGACTGGGTGGCTTAAATAATTATTTCTCATAGTTTCAGTGACTGGAAGTCTGATACAAAAGTGCCAGCATGGGTCAGCCCCGTGACTCACTCAGGAGAGTGCAGCACTGGTAGCACCAAGGCCACAAGTTCGGATCCTATATAGGGATGGCTGGTGCACTCACTGTCTGAGTGTGGTGCAGACCATACCGTGCCGGGGGTTGCAATCCCCTTACCGGTCAAAAAAATAAATAAATAAATAAGTGCCAGCATGGTCAGGTTTGTTGAGGGCTCTCTTCCCACCTAGCAAATGGCTGTCTTCTCACTTTGTGCTCACATGGTGGAGAGAGAGAGCTCTGTTGTCTTTTCCTCTTCTTTTATGAACAGTAATCCCATTATAGGAGTCCTACTCTCATGACCTCACCTAAACCTATTTGCCTCCCAAAGGCACCACATACAAATACCATCACATTGAGGGTTAGAG
>NW_007757138.1:3925-4708 GCF_000696425.1 Galeopterus variegatus | reverse complement strand
CTGTCAGTCCACACCTATGATCAATCAGTACACCATGAATGGATGAAATCATTCAGACGGGCACAGTCCTCACAATCCAATCACTTCTCAAAGGCCTCCGGTCTCAAATATTACAATCGGATTTCCCATCTTCTTAACACTGTTCCAATGGGGATCAAGTTTCCAACACATAAACTTTTGGGGGACACATTTGGCCATAGCAGATGGCATCACTGTATCCCCCCAGACAGCACTCTGTAAGAAGTGCAATTTGCCTGCTTTTGTTCATTGTGGACACTTAGTCTTTAATAACCCTGAAAGGAACTACCCAGCCTTGGGTTCTATATGCCACATTGTTGCACAAGGGAATTAATGAAAATGTGACCAGATATTTTTGAGATGTTCATGAAATCTATTTATTTACTTGTTACATAAAAATATAATCATTAAAATATAGTAGTCTTTGGGGTTCTGAGGTCAATTCCAGTTTCTCTACTGGAACCTGGTATAAATAGTGGCCAATCTTAAGGATTTTCTTCCATATTTCTCTTCATTGTATATAATTATATTTTTCTAATTTATCATTTTATTTATCTTTACTAAAACGTCAGGTCATTTCATATTACAGAAAGCACAGGAAAGCTTTATGCTCCATCAGTGTCTTTCGTTGTTACCTGACACCTGATTTCTAAGTCAGTCTGAAATGTCAGCTCTGTAAAAATTATAAAACACTTGTTTTTCTTCTTACTTTTTAGAATTTTGCAATAAGTAGACATTAATATTGATGAGATCTGTACAGCCCGT
>NW_007757138.1:0-598 GCF_000696425.1 Galeopterus variegatus | reverse complement strand
TGTATTGTTTTCTTAAAGTTATATTGGATTCATTCTTCTGAAATTATATTTTGAAATTTTACATTAATAAACACTTATAAGTGATATAGGTCTGTAATTTGGTTTCTTTATACTGTCTTTTTAGGCTTGGTTATTAATGTTATATTTATTTAAAGTAATAGGATATTTTCCTTTTTCATTATTTCTCTTGAAAAGTTTGTAAAACATTTCAACATCATATTTAGATGATGGGTATAATTCATAGTGAAACCATCTGCATACTGGTTTTTTGTGAGTAGTTTCTTAATAACTTTCTCAAAATTTTTTAGGCAGATTGGTCTGTTTAAGATTTCTGTACTATTGGTGTCAGTGTGAATGATTGTATTTCCTTAGAAAATAATCCATTTTATCTAAGACTTTAAATCTATTTAAATGAATGTTTGTAAAATTGTATCATAGTTTTTTAAATGTGTTATTTTACCACTTGTCATTTCTTATTCTCCATATTTGTCCTTTTTTCCTTTATTCTCAATTACATCATCCCATCTAATTTGTTATTTTTGAAAAAAACTACTAAAATGTTAGTTTATTAACTTGAGCTAATGTGTTCTTATTGTCA
>NW_007757137.1:6664-6943 GCF_000696425.1 Galeopterus variegatus | reverse complement strand
AGATAGAGTATATATTTATAAAATGATTTTAGAATACCACTAAGTATATTCTGCCAACATCTATGAAGACTTAAAAATGGACAATAATTTAGAAAAATGTAGCACCAAAAATTGAATAATCAAATTAAAATAGTAGGTATATAGAAGGTTTGAATAAAAAATTGAGAAATTTTATCTGAGAAAAACTGGAAAACTAGAGTGAATAAATGACCATTAAGAAGTTAAACAAACAAGGCTCAAAAAATGTTTTAGGCAAGTTTTACCAAACCTTAGAGGAAT
>NW_007757137.1:2737-2987 GCF_000696425.1 Galeopterus variegatus | reverse complement strand
CCTACAATGTATTTCAAAATAAGTGTATCAAACTGAAAATACATATTCATGTAGAAAACATAGAAAATGGTTTCTTTCTGTTGCATTAAACTTAAGCATTTCTAAAAATGTTGGATAATTTGTCATTAAATAAATGTTAGCTCCCAAAACTTTACTCTTTCATGGAATACTGAAATACACCATCATTTTTGACAGAACACTTGCTTTGGGAGCAAGATAAAGATCACAGGTATGCAAATTGAGTGGGCCT
>NW_007757137.1:0-1674 GCF_000696425.1 Galeopterus variegatus | reverse complement strand
AAGTAAATTTACATGTTCTTTATTTTTATTGGTAACTATAAGTATCCTTCCCAGTCCATAACTGAAAACAGAAGGACAGATATTCTTTTCTCAATCATTTTTATATTTGATGCTATAATTATTAAATACAAATTATTTATGCAAAGTATATGCAGACAATTACTAGATAAAGCTTTTGCATACAAACTTAAATAGGGTTAAATAGCCTTCCACTAAACATTATGCAAAGCATTCTGTGCTCTAAATTTTGCTTTATCTACTCTGATTATATGGCATGCCTTAAATATACATTTTTAAAAAATAATTTATCAAGTCAGATGTAATTGTCAATTTATTTAATATTTATAATTTGTGTATTAAGGGTTAAATAAACATATTTATTTGATGCTTTGAAGGAAATTCTGTCCATAATTTTTACATATATTAGTCCACTTTTGTCTAAGGCCACATGTTACACATAATGACACTAACACAATCTAAACATTCATAGGAAAGACTTTTCCTGAAAACAGCATGCTTCTACCAAAGACACAAAGGTACTTACAAATGACAAAGTGAGGCAAAAATAATGCAATTCTGATATAAAGGAAAGTAATTTCCTTCTAGATTCTTTTTGGAAAATTTTCTTGAAGATGCTATAAAATCAGTATCATTTGATCTTATTTTGTTATTTTAATTATGATTAGGTGTTATTCCCCAGAATATTTTTTAACTCTTTAAAACATATAGCTACAATTATTCCCCAGTCAGTAATTGCACAAGATCAGTTTCATACCATCCAAAAATCAGATAAGATATATTACCTAATATATTTAATAAAATTAACTTTAACCAAGATGACAGGAGCATACCCAGGGACCTAGGCAGGAGCTATGGACAGCACCACCCCCGCTGCCCGGCAGAAGGCAGGAGCATGTTTGGGGACCTAGGAAAGATCTGCAGGCAGCCCCCCACCCAAGAAAAGGCAGGAGCATGCAGCAAACATCACTTCCACCTGGGTGGCCCACCAGAGCCACTGCCACAACCACTACCACTGTAACGATGTAAAGCTGTGGCTACCACAAAGGCGGCTTACCACCCACTCAACTGCACTGACACAAGGAGATTCACATTGGAACCTGGAAAAAATGTGAGGAAGTGACAAACCCACCATCAATATCATTCTGAATGGGGAAAAGCTGGAAGCTTTCCTTTAAGAATGAGAACAAGACAAGGATGCCCACTCTCACCACTCCTATTTAACACAGTATTAAAAGTATGATCCAGAGCAATCAGGCAACAGAAAGAAAGAAAGGGCAGCCAGATTGGATAAAACAAAGTCAAACTGTTCCTGTTTACAGATGACATGATCCTATGTATGCAAANTGACAGAACACTTGCTTTGGGAGCAAGATAAAGATCACAGGTATGCAAATTGAGTGGGCCTCTCAGCCTTTTATTTTCTGTTGAAATAAACAAATTAGATATAGATCCAAAAGACTAACTCTGTTTTTTAGTTTAATCTGAGAAAGAGTGTATACTATTTGCAAAAATTCAGATTATCTCCAGAACATAGGAATTAGATGCCTGCTTATAGCATTAATTAAAATTTAATTCTCTAGGTGGCCTACATATCTAGAAATCAATATCTATTACCTAATTAAATTATCAAAATTGTTCTATAGGCCAATGTTA
>NW_007757136.1:5981-6944 GCF_000696425.1 Galeopterus variegatus | reverse complement strand
TACAAAAGAAGATGCTATAATAAAAGTGATGAGCTTATATTCTGAATAAATTAGTTGTGATTCAACAACCAAGTTTACTGATACATCTGGCTGATTCAGTGATTTGGGGTATAATACATATAACATTATAAAGTGTTACCTGTAGACTGCAGATTTATAAGATAACCAGTGGTCTTACAATAGATAGCTTCTTGTAAGAAGTTCTCAGAATTCTTCAAGATAATTAAGTAGAACTAAATCTTTGTCATATGTCTGAATAAAGGACAAAGGGCGACTTTGGGTTTATACTTAAGTATCCATTCTGTCTACAGTAATAGTATTTAAATTGACAGTGCTTTTACAACCTCACCTCATGGACTCATCTTTCTTTAACTTGTTTTCAGTTTCAAAGGACATTTTAATATACCATTATACATGAGTTCTGGCACTAGAATATCACCAACCCTATTAATCAACTGAATCAGCTTGTGGTTTTCCATGATGGTGTCGTTTTTTCAGTAATATGAAAACCAGATAATCTCTCACTGATGATGTATCTCACTAAATCACTGTCTGAGTGCTGATAACATAATGACAATAACATATTAGCATAATTCATCATCACATGTACCTTTGCTCTGGGGATGTTTTATTGTAATATATAATACACTGGCTGTCACTGTCATGATGTATTACAGCAAGACTTCCTCAGGAAAAAAACACGTTTTGATGGAATACTACTCATATCAGATGGTACTGCCCAGGGATAAACATTTGAAAAAAGTTTGACTTCATTTGCTATAGATTTCATATGAAGGTCAAAGGTACTACAAATAGTGAAAGACAGTTTGAAGACAACAGGTATCTCTCTCTCTGTTATGGAACAGTTTCTAAAAGTTCAATTTTAGTTCCAAATAGGTGAGGGCAGGTTTTTATCCCTAGTAAATATTTAATATCCACAGCACTGACACTATGCAATGGAAA
>NW_007757136.1:0-515 GCF_000696425.1 Galeopterus variegatus | reverse complement strand
AGTCACAAAAGACCACATATTGTGTCATCCCATTTGTATGAAATGTCCAGAATTGGCAAACGTGTAGAGAAGGAAAGCCGATGCATGCCTAGGGCTGTGGGGAGTGGGAAGTGGATGGGGAGTAATTGCTAATGGGTATGGAGTTTTTTGGGGGGAGGATGAAAATGTTCTAAAATTAGATTATGGTGATAGTTGCACAACAAAAATTAGAGGAAAATTATCCTCCTGAGTAAAATTAACTTTTGTATGTATAGCCCAAATCAAACTTAACATTTTTTTTCAAAGCATCATCAATTTTGATGGAATTGGATGCATGTTATTACTGCACTCTATTACACTGGAAGGACAAATTGTTGGCTGTACCATATTTCCTGGGACCTATGAATAAACCGAACATCACAGATGTTTGAATGAACACGAGCCATTTGGCCAATCTCTAATAAAAACATCAGCGTTAACTTATTATTCTGTGAACTATCATATGACTTGATAAGTTCCCATTATCTGCAGATGGT
>NW_007757135.1:2648-6944 GCF_000696425.1 Galeopterus variegatus | reverse complement strand
AATGAATACTTTGTGTATTGATAAATACAGTAATTATCCTGATTTGAGCATCACATATTGCGCACAATTATTGATATTCAATGCTGTACCCCATAAATATGTACAATCAATTATGTTTCAATAAAAAATAAATAAAAATAGAGTACCAGTGTAGCATACAGCAAATCCATATATTGACTCAAGTTATCTAAACAGGAAAAAGTACAGTATCTTAAAGTTTGTCTGGAGACTATTTAGCTACACTCTTTATTTGTTGATAAGTTGTTATTGATTAGTCTAGATAGAACTGGAAATTCTTGGGATTTAAGCTGGAGCAATTTAACGTTCTGCCTGAATTCCACAATCAAAAGTTGATATGGACCTGGAAAGTTAATTTAAAAATGCATTATAATTATTCTTCAAGCAGCTTAATGGAATATGAAAATGGCAGGTTTAGCATCTTTAATTTCAAATCCAAAGTACTTGAGAACTTTAGAATCACTTCACTTTCACCTCACTCATAGCTCTGATGCTCAAAAGTAGATTATAAACCAGGTCTTGCATTTCTCAGGAAGCAAGATCAAGTTGTGCCTAATCAGTTAACTTTTTAAAGTGATTATAATTACCACAAGATAAAATATCTCCCCAGTTAGTAAATTTTAAAATGGCTGCAATGAAACATTTAAAATTATTATTTTTACTAAATCTAAGAAATATAAATTATTTGATAAGGTTAAGCCACATAGAACTACAAGTTGTTATTAATATTTTCTAAAGTCTAATTTATCATTTTTGCAAAAGTAAGATGAGGAGATTATGGTTAATAATCGCCACATTGCAGAAATATATACCTGCCCCCAAATGGAAGCACTAGAGTAAATTTACATGAGTAAAATTATATCAAAACTTAACTCAAAACAAGAATAAAAATCATGGGAAAAAAAACAGTACACATACTTAGAAATAAATTGGAGGAAAATCACACCCAGGTTTAAAATAAATCAAACTTTCATCCTTTTTGGAATTGTTGAACTATATAGCAGATAGACACCTCACTGGTTGAAACCTATTTTTCTATGTTTTTCAGTATTCTAATTTTAAATTCCATAAAGCTTTTAATAAATGTACTTATACCTTAGCCACAATTCCTCAACACCCTGTTAGTTCGTCATCCTGTATATTTTCAAATACTACACAATACAGTATTGTTTAAAGTGTCAAAAATGCAGAAATCCCTATCATCTGACAGTTTAAGGCCATCAAACATTGTGACACTAATTTTATAAGTTATTAAAATGGAAACATGTTAATGGTTGTTGTTAATTTAAAATTCAGGTTAACATAACCAGAGAATTATGGTATGTTATCCTAACCTGGGAATGTGTTAATGTATGATATGGTATACATAGCAAAAATCTAAATATACAGACACTACAGGGTTAACAATGGATATTTTTGTAAAAAAATTTATATTTTCTTTATACTTTTCTGTATTGTTGATTTGTAAATAACATAACAGGTGTTAGTTTTATAATAAAAAAGTATAAATCTAATTTTATTTTTTTAAACCTCTAGGGTAGGTATTATTATAATTTCTGGTGTCTTGATTCAAGTGCTGTAAGCCCTGCCACAAAATAAAAATGTTCTTTAGATAAAGAAAAGTAGGTTTGACCTATAATTTTAGCAAAGGCTTATGATTTGTTACCTAATTTTTATATTTCACTTAACTGTAGATTTCATTAGTGCATTTTGGGGTTTTCTTGCAATTCTTTCATCCTCTCTCCTCTCCCTGTTATTTTTATAGTTATCTTCTCATCTCATTCCATCCTCCTTTTTGAGCCTTCTACTTCTATTCGATGGAAGGTACATCATTTCACATTCTGTTAAGGGTAGACACAGTTTTATGAAATTTTCTATTCAGTGCTACAGTGGGTAAGTTTTAGAAGCATGCTTTTGGATTAAGACTTTAAGGTATTTTTTTTTTTTTTTATTTCTCGTTGCCGCAGTTTTTAATGACCTATTTTTTTTTATTCTCTACTCCTTTTTTCTTATTTTGCAGAATTCACTCATATTTAGTATTTGACAGCTGGCAAGTATATGAATTGACTTTGAGGCCTCTCTAAGGCACTCAAATTTCTTTCAGAAGTTTAGGATTAAAAACAGATTGATTGATACTGCTTTTCCAATTCGAAGTGTGTGATGGCGGCTTTGTTATTTCCAATTAGCAAATTCAGAATTTTTGACAGTCTGAACTGATTATGATAACATCCTCAAATTCCAGTACTCTTTTAGGGTCTTGTACATCTCTTCCACTGCTTAGACCCTTTTAAAAAAAAGAAGAAATATTATTTACATAATGCCATTAGCTATTAATATTCCAGCTGGGTATTCTGATAGCTCTGTTGCCTGTGTGAATGTGGGATAACAGGGGATGATGGCTTTTCAAAAAGCACCAGCCTCAGAATATACCGAGAGCTTACAAATTATCTATTCTCAGAAGTTAAGTTTGTGATGCAGGGAGGGTTAAGCGCAAGCATAAGGTCGGGAGGCAGATCTGGTGGAAAGAATATATTTAGGAAGGCATTGTCTCTTTTCAGATTGTATCAAAGGAAGTTCTGAGATTGTTGCTTTTCTGTTCAGATCTATCAGTCCTATTTTAACAATTGCTCCAGAATTCTGCAAATGGGATTGCCAGATTTTACAACTGTTTTAAGTCTATTGCTTTTTGATTCTCTATTTAATTAATTTTATAATATACATTATATCCTTCTGTGTGCTTTAGATTTAATTTGCTTTTTCTTTTCAGTTTCTTAAGGTGGAAGTTTAGGTTTATATTGATTTTATATTTCTTTTTAAATATGGGCATTTATAGCTCTAAGTTTTTGTCAAAGCTCTGCTAAATTCCATTAAATTTTGATGTGCTGTGCCTTCATTTTTATTCATCTTAAAGTATTTTCTAATTTCCCTTTGGTTTCTTTTTTAGTTCATTGGTTATTTAGGATTCTCTCTCTCTCTCTCTCTCTCTCTCTCTGTGTGTGTGTGTGTGTGTGTGTGTGTGTTTAATTTCCACAAGTCTTTGAGTTTCCCAAATTTCATTTTATTATTCATTTCTAATTTTATCCCATTGTGGTCAGCGAACAAACTTTATATTGTTTACATTCTTTTAAATTGACTAAAGTTTGCTTAATGCTGTTATATAGAGTCATTTTAAAAGAATATTTTATGTGCACTTGAGAAGAATGTACATTTGGCTGTTGTTGGATGGAGTGTTCCAAAGATGTCTGTTAGGTCTAGTTGGTGTATATTATTAAATCTTGTATTTTATTGTTGATAATCTCCCAAGTAGTTCTCTCAATTAGTGGTGTATTAAAGACTCCACGTATTACTGTCCTCTGGTTTAGTTCTCCCTTCATTTCTGTCAGTTTTTACTTCATTATATTTGGTGGCTCAGTTGGTAAGTACTTATATGTTTATAATTGTTATCCTGATGAATTTGCCCATTCATTATTATAAAATGTCTCTCTTTATTTCTAGTAATTTTTTTTGGTGTTAACTATATTTTGTCTGCATTAATACAGCACTCTAATTTTCTTATGGATGGTGTTTGCATGATTTATATTTTTCAGCATTTTGAGATTTACTTTCAGTCAAATTATATCTTTAAATTATATCTTTAAATCTTGATTGTGTCTCCTGTAGAAAGCACACAGTTGAACCTTGGTTTTTTATCCAGTCTGAAAATTACTACCTTTTAATAAGATTGTTTAATCCAGTTGCATTTAATTATTATTTTCTATTGATTTTACTTTTAAATAAATAAAATAATATTTATTTTACATTAAGTAAAATTTAACACAATTTATGTGTAAAAATATAAATAAAACTTGTAATTTATATTTTGTAAAATTTTATGTAATTATGTCATTATTAACATTGTTTTAGTTATATCTGTCATTTAACTTTTTGTTTTTTATACGTTCCTTGTCTTTTTTGTTCTTCTCCTCCCATCTTACTGTTATATTTTGCATTAAGTGACTATTTTCTAATGTATCATTTTAAGTTAATCTGTAATATTTTACTGTATTTTTAAATTACTTTCTTATTGGTTACTCCAGAGCTTACCACATACATCATAACTTACCAGAATCAACTTTAGGTCTATACAATTCAGATACTATTTTTTATTTAGTCCCTTGTGGTATTTTGTTCCTTCCAGGAATTTTACCTATGTTATCTAATTTGTTGGCTTATACTTATTTTGTTTCCTTAAGATCTGTAGTGATATTCCCTCTTTCATCTCTGATTAGCAATTACTAT
>NW_007757135.1:0-1189 GCF_000696425.1 Galeopterus variegatus | reverse complement strand
GAACCTGCGGCGGGAGCGTCACTGCACTCCCAGCGCCACACTCTCCCAAGTGCGCCACGGGCCGGCCCCACATACTCACCATTCTGACTAAATAGTCTGATTAGTGGAAGAGTTGATGGAAGTGGTTGTGATATGCTGTATGTTTTTGTGTGTCTCTCTGATATGCTTATTTTAGGGTTGCAAACAAGGACTATTGGTGGAATATTATACAAATATGTTTCAAATCAGAAAGGAGGAAGTCAAACTATCCCTATTTGCAGAGGGCATGATCCATAAATAGAAAACCCTAAAGACTCCACCAAAAAATTACTGTAACTAGTAACTGAATTCAGTAAAGTGACAGGATACAAAATCAACATACAAAAAGCAATAGTTTTCTTTTATGCCAACAATGAAACAGCCAAAGAAAAAAACCAAGAATGTAATCCTATTCACAGTAACTATATGAACAAAAAAAGAAATACCTTGGAGTAAATTTAACAAAGGAAGTAAAAGACCTCTACAATGAGAACTATAAAACATTGGTGAAAAAAATTGAGGAGGATGCAAAATAAATGGAAAGATATTCCTTGTTCATAGTTTGGAATTAACATCACCAAAATGTCCATATTATCCAAAGCAATCTACATATTCAATATAATTCCTATCAAAATACAAATGACATTCTTTACAGAAATAGAAAAAATGATGTAAAATTTGTATGGAACCACTGAAGACCCCATGTAGCTAAAGCAATCTTGAACAAAAAGGGCAAAGTTGGAGACATCACACTCCCTGACTTCAAAATATACTATAAACCTATAGTAACTAAAACAGCATGGCACTGGCATAACAACAAACACATGGACAAATGGAATGGAATATACAGCCCCTAAATAAACCCATGAATGTGCAGCCAATTGATTTTCAACAAAGGTGCCAAAAATATACAGTGGGGAAAGGACAGCCTCTTCAACAAATGGTTCTGGGAAAACTGGATATCCACATGTAGAATATTGAAACTAGACCCCTATTTCTCGCTAAAATCAGCTCAAAACGGATCAAAGACCTAAATGTCGGACAGAAACTATGAAACTACTAGAAGAAAATATATGGGAAACATTACACAAAATGGGAGTGGGCAGCACTTTTTTGAGCAAGACTACAAAGGAAAAGGCAACTAAAGCAAAAATACATGAATGGGACTACA
>NW_007757134.1:5932-6944 GCF_000696425.1 Galeopterus variegatus | reverse complement strand
GAGTCTCTCCAGGCTCAGGTACAAGAGACAAAAAGGTCTGTATAGTCTGTCATAGAGGAAGTGCAGATTGGAGCTGAGACCCTTAAGGGAGGGCAGGGTAGTAGACAGAGAATGAATGGGATGACCAGAGGGGAAGAGACTTCTGGCCTTCCATGAGTGGAATGGAGGGGGATCTAATGGTCAACAGTTAAGAAATATATTGTCCCAGCCACTGGACTCTGACTGGTTTGTGACTGACTGTAAGATCGGGTCCATGGGGGGCATCAGGTCAAGCCTCTGTAGGTTTCCCTAATCCACTCTTTCATTCTTCCTAGGGACTCTCTGAATCTTTCATGTTCTCCTTTCACATGCCAGTAGGTGACGTCTTCTATGTCACTGAGAAACTAGAAACCTCCAGATGGACTCTCCCTCGGTTTCTTGAATTCACTGTCCCATTACAGATGCAGTAGTACATCCTCATCGGTCCTTGCCTCTTTCCATTCTGTCACAGTGAAAAAGGTCCCTTACTCTTCTTTAAGATTTTTTAATTACTCTAGCTGTACTCTGGATCCCTCTACCCATTATTTCTCGGGACCTTGCTCCATTAATCATCCCATTTCTCTCCTATATCTCCAGTCTTGTTCTTTCTCGTATTTTTTTTTTTCACTTATCATCTTTAGCACTGAAGCACCCTCAAATCTCTCCTACACTAAAAACAAAACTTCCCTCGTCTTCCCAGCCCCTTTACTATTGTTTGCACCTCTCTCCTGCCCTCTAGTTGCAAGTTTTTTCAAAAAGTGCCAGCTTGCCCCAACGTCACTTACTAGCTAGTCACTTCACGCTGCAGGCTGGTATCTATTCCCACCACTTCATCGATATTGCTGTTTCAATGCAAGACAACCGAAGACCTATCAGTAGCTACATCTAACTATATTTCTTACCTTAACTGACCTTCCTGAAGTGCCGCTTTCTTTTTGTGTATTTCTCTCTAAGATGATCAAGCCAGAGACCTGGGAGCCATCACCTGCTACTC
>NW_007757134.1:0-795 GCF_000696425.1 Galeopterus variegatus | reverse complement strand
CCCAGTATTGCTAGGACGCCCTCGGAAAACGTTTATTATGTCTCGTAGGACTCTAACAGCAGCGGTGGCAACAAGACGATCAAGCGACTCGACAGTAGTGCTTCAGTGCCGAGCTTCATATTTAAGAGTGTGTGTGTGCGCGCGTGCGTGTCTGTGTCTGCGTGTGTGCGCGCGTGTCTGTGTGTGTGCATGCGTGTGCGTGTGTATGCGTGCGTGCGTGTGCGTGTGTATGAGTGTGCATGTGTGTGCGCGTGCATGTGTATGTGTGCGTGCGTGTGTATGCGTGCGTGTGTATGTGTGTGCGTGTGCGCGTGTGTATGCGTGCATGTGTGTGCTCGTGCGTGTGCGCGTCTGCGTGTGTGTGCGTGAGCGCGTGTGCATACATGTGTGTGCATGCATGTGTGTGTACGTGCGTGTGTGTGTGCGTGTACGTGTGTGCGCGTGTGTGTCTGCAATAAAGCAGCAGCGCAGAAAGGCAGGGATCCGTGGAGTTACTGAGACTGAGGAACATGCCTGAGGAAGGTGGAAAAGGGCGGAGTTGAATATGGGAAGGAGGGAGTGTAAGAGAACTCACTGTTCGTAAAAGAAAAGCTGGGGTTTGGACACGGAGGAGGGGAGGGAACAAACACTTTTATTTTTCTGAACGAAATGCGGGGGTCGGGATCTGGAGGAGGGAGTTAAGTAATTCCATACCCGATTGTCGCACTGCCTGGCAGCCCCGCAGAGGTCCCTGTTTTCCACTAGCCACAATAGAGCGGGGAGGATGCAGTCGCTGGCTTTGATTGAAGAGGCTGG
>NW_007757133.1:4236-6944 GCF_000696425.1 Galeopterus variegatus | reverse complement strand
AGCACCACAATTTATATAGAGAAAAACTAATACATTTATTTTCTGTAACCCCTGTCTACAATAGAGTGGGAGGGCTCATCTGAGTTCCAGATGTTCACATAAATATACTGCAGGACTTCAGTTTAGTCCTTTCACAGCTGTACTCGTGATGGCCCTGGCCCAGGCACAATCTTGGGAACATTTCAGATCTTCTGCCCATGCTCTAGGCCCCTAGGCATGTAACCAGGAGAATAGATGCCACTGCCCCGTGGCAAAGCTGTCTGCAACCTTTTCTCCCCACCTTATGTCACTTTCCTAGTATTTTCCCCTTCCCTTCTTTGCTTCCACCTTCATGGTCTTCACTTGAGAAATCTGTGTGTGTGTGCGTGTGCGTGTGTGTGAGCGTATGCATGCTCTTGCTCATATGGACATGTGGAAAGAAAAATGTCCCCTTGTGAAAAGGGAGTGCACGGGGGTCTTTTAGGATCTTAGTGGCTCTTGCTTTCAAAGAAATCCTGATGGGAAGAGGGGGAGTCTTATGTAATATTCTGGACTCTGCCTATCTCTTCTGGTTTGGACCAGTCTCAGTCTCTTTCTGGTTCTCAGTTTACAAATTGTAAATGAAGAGATGGATATGGAACAGCATACATATATGTGTGCTCAGCAAAGACATGAATTAGGGCTCCATCAACACCAGAGGGAGTGTCAGTGCATGCTGGGCTTAGATGCACAAAGATTTACAGGCTTCCCAACATGGCCAGTGTAGGTGAACATGTGGAATGGGGAAGCTAGACCTCCTTTCAAGGGTGGGACATAAAGGCACAGCCCCAAGACCTCTGCTCTTGAAATAAGTCTCACATGATCTTCCCAACTTCAGCCTCTACCAGCTCTGTTAATAATAATAAAATTAAAATTAAACAATTCACTGTTTCAGTGCAGGCCGGGCTTAGATGCACAAAGTTTCTCAGGCCTCCCAACATGGCCAGTGTAGGTGAACACGTGGAATGGGGCAGCTAGACCTCCTCTCCAGGGTGGGACATGCAGGCACAGCCCCAAGACCTCTGCTCTTGAAATAAGTCTCACATGATCTTCCCAACTTCAGCCTCTACCAGCTCTGTTAATAATAATAAAATTAAAATTAAACAATTCACTGAGAGAAAAATGGGCAATTTGGTAAGGCGTTTTCCAAAAAGATAACCAAATGTGCCAGTGTATGAAAAGTGCTACACAATATTACTCATCAGTAAAATGCAAAGTACAACCACAATGTGACACTGCTATGCAATTGCAAAACTAAAAATCACTGACAATATCACCTGTTGTGAGGGTGTAGAGCAACTGAAACTCTGGCACACTGCTGTGTGTGTCACCTGTTACACCCACTTTCCCAACCCTTTATTAGTATCTGATAAATATACACACTCAGTGACACAACAATTTCACTCTTACGTATATACGCAATGAGAATGCCTGCATGTGCTCACCATGCAGAAGAATGCTCAGAATAGCATTATTTGATATTTCTCCAAACTGGAAACAATCCAAATGTTCATCAGTAATACAAAGGATACATGAAATGAGTTTTATTTTTTATAATGGGATATTAAACAGAAGTAAGAACAAGCTACAACCACATTTGACAATATCCCTGAGACTTGGGCTGGCCAGTTTGCTCACTTGGGAGAGTGTGGTGCTGGTAAGACCAAGGCCGTGGGTTCAGACACCCACACTGGCCAGCCACCAAGAAAAAAACAAACAAACATTCTGAAACTTACAAGCATAATTAAAGTAACAAACAGAGACTAGTGCATTCTGTTTGATTCTATTTATATAAAGTTAAAAACAAGTAAAGCTAATTCAAAAGTTAGCAAATGCATTACTTTTGGGGAAGACAGGGTAGGATCTTGGAAAGGGAACACAAGGGGCTCCTGCAGAGTTGGCGATGTTCCATTTCTTGGGGGCACCGGTTACCAGATGTGTCCCATTTGAATAATTTATTGAGCAATAAACTTATTACTTCCATACATTTAGGTATGTCTGCTGTGCTTCAACACATGAATCCAGAACTCTTTCCCTGGCTAATTCCAAAGCCAGGAGACACACTAGTTTGTTCAAGACTTGTTACACTTTCCTCTGTGTAACCGAGAGGAGAAAAGAGAAAGAAAGAATTCGCTCAGAATACAATCAATGAGGCCTGGAGGGACTGCCACCCATTGGGGGAGCAGCCCCGATCCAAAATCAGCCTTTCTTTTTATTGACAAGATAAGGAAGTTTCACAAGAAAAATCAGTTGATTCAATCATCAAAGGAGGACATAAGGACAGGCAGTGTAAAACTAGTAACAGCAGTAAATTAACAATGTGACATTCCAGAATGTAATTTGTAAAAATCTAGGTTAATTCACCAACAAAGAGCTTGTCCTTAGTAAACATTTTCTTTTTCACATACTTCCTGCAGCAATTTCCTTAGCATGTTTAAACAGCATTCAAGCAGTTTCCTTAACATATCTCAAGAACAATCAGTAGGTTAAATAGTCAATAGTCATTCAAGCCGGAATCAAACCAGCAACCTAAAGCAGTCAAAGTACACAATTCCATCCCTAAACAGTGATTAGAATTGATTAAATGGCTTTTGCCAACCTTATCTGTGGACTTTTGTCTCCTCTTCATGAACCTTTTGGCTCATTCATTCATTACCTAAAAATCCTATTCTAAGATCAAAGGAGAATCA
>NW_007757133.1:0-213 GCF_000696425.1 Galeopterus variegatus | reverse complement strand
GTGCTCTTGCTCATATGCACATGTGGAAAGAAAAATGTCCCCCTGTGGAATGGGAGTGCACAGGGGTCTTTTAGGATCTTAGTGGCTCTCACTTTCAAATAAATCCTGATGGGAAGAGGTGGAGTCCTATGTAATATTCTGGACTCTGCCCCCCTCTTCTGGTTTGGACCAGTCTAAGTCTCTTTCTGGTCCTCAGTTTACAAATTGTAAATG
>NW_007757132.1:6483-6945 GCF_000696425.1 Galeopterus variegatus | reverse complement strand
CCTTGCCTATTTAGAACTAATACGTTGCTCCCAATAATGTTTTGAGGTCGATTTTCCCATTCCACATATGAGAAAACTGAGGCATATCACTTGCGATGAATGATATCCCTTTATCCCACACTCCTGCAGCCTATGGTCCAGCTAGTATTTCCCATGTTGTGGTTTTAGAATCATGCATATAAGAATTAACTGAGGATTTGTTGAAAATGCAGATTCCTAGGCATTCCCCAACATTTTAAATCAGAATAAGTGAGGTCTGGGCATCTGGATCTTAAAACAGTCCTCTAAGTCATTCTTATGCAAACTAATATTTGTGAATGTCTACTGTGTCTACAGTGCTCCCTACTCTCAAATCATTTTTCATAACTCAGATCAGTAATGCCCAGAGCCATATTGCTTCCCAGAGGATTAAATTAAAATATGTTTAGCTTTTCTCTTTTCTAAATTTTAGGCTTTTTTTTT
>NW_007757132.1:0-971 GCF_000696425.1 Galeopterus variegatus | reverse complement strand
GCTTAACATTAGGTATTTCATGTTATTATACAATTAAAATCATTGTATACAATTCTTCAAATGGGAAAGGTTTACCATACGCTGCCCCTTTCCTCTGTCTTCTATGTTTAAACCAAAACCAAAGTATAAATACCGAGTTTGAGATATCCACTTTGATATAAGAAACACCATAATAAATATAATTTGAATTCGGGGTTTTCTTTTTTCTCCTTTGGGGGAAAAAATGTACTCAAAAGCTTAAACGAAGGAATATTTTGCAGACAGTAGTCAAATTCTACTTTTGTTACAGTTTTATCTTTATGCCCAATTTGTGTTTAGTTTAAATTCTGTTCTTTTCTCTTCCCCCCTTTTGTTTTCAATCAAGTTGTGTGCCTTGACTATAATCAAAGTGATAAAACCAGGAGAAAAGGGGGGAAAAACTGTCAAAACGAGTATGACTTCAGTGTTACCGAATGCAATGAATATCACTAAGTGGTTTAATGGTTTAATAAGTTTCACAAAAGGAGAAAAAAATAAGGGTTGCATGTTGAAATTATGTAGGAGTCCAGAATGTTTGGGGAGTTACTTAACAGCCATTAGGTTAAGGATTTGATAATAACAACAGATGCTTTGTCTTGCCACCTGTAAAATAATTTATTTATGGATTTAGTAGTGCAAAACCATCTCATTCCAAACAAAAAAGACCTGCTACCAAAGAGAATGTTCTTAACCCAGGTAAGAAACAACAGCACCGTCAAATAAAACTATTCTACACCTGGTACCAAATCTAGCACTAATGGTATTCATATATTCCTTTTAGGAAAGAAGGTTGAGTGACCTAATATCAATATTCAAGTACCTGTAAAGCAGAATTAGAAAATGGCATTTTCTAAGGGAAGTGAATATTAAAACAGGTACAACAGGTCTATTTACCTTAGTCTGTAGACTTTAGAACAAGAAGTTCCTTGATAATGGTGTGTCTAACATTATTC
>NW_007757131.1:6370-6945 GCF_000696425.1 Galeopterus variegatus | reverse complement strand
TTCAAAAACGATCCTGCATAGACAAACAAGCAGCAGCAGGTTCAAGGTTTTGGGGCTGACATAGAGGAGGACTCCTGAGAGCACCCAAGCCCGGCTGTGGGAACGGGCGAGTGGCCCAGTCAACAAAGGCCAGGAAAGCCAGTGGAACCGGCGCAGAAATGGAGTGAGGCGCACCGGACTGGCCCAATGCTGCGAGCTCTGTGAGTCACCCCAAGCCCAGCCCCACATACGGGGCGAAGCACGACTGCTCCCCGCCAGCCTGGCTCCCACCTACCACACCAGGCTAGGCGCCCACAGCAGAGTTGCCTCCATTTTCTCGGGTGAGGGTGGGGACCGACGGCTTAGTGAGGGCAGGCCAGCCATTAAGGTTGGCTCGGCTCTGCACTGAGACATGCCATTTGCTTACCTCGACGCGGGGCACCCCGGGGCCTGTGGACCGGCCTACAATCCCACTCTCCCCATGGATCTCAGACAGGGCTGGTAGCGTGGGGAACCCCTGGCCAGCGTCGGGGGTGCAGGGAAGAGGAGCCCGCCCAGATCGTCTCTCCACCACACCCTCGGCGTCGGCCCCAGAT
>NW_007757131.1:0-634 GCF_000696425.1 Galeopterus variegatus | reverse complement strand
AGTATGGTGTAGTGTGGACTCATATTGTACACGTGGATCCTCTTAGTCTTTCACCATCATCATATTTGTGACATACATATAGATGTATATTTATTCATACATGCATCTATATGTATGCATACATACATAAATCCAAAATATATACATAGATACATAAATATGTGTTTTTACATAAACACACATTTCATTTAATCTTCTTGAGACTGCTGCCTGGGCCGGCCCGGTGGCGCACTGCTACACTGTGCCGCCTGGGAGTGCGGCGGCGCTCCTGCCGAGGGTTCGGATCCCACATACAAACCGGATCCCGCTCACTGGCTGAGCGAGGTGTGGGAGCGACACCAAGGGTTGCGATCCGTTGCCAGTCACGAAAAAAGACAAAAAGGAAAAAAAAAATTGTTCTTCCAATAGGCTGTTCATAATTCTCACCTGATTATCTTATCTTTAATGTCTCATTGTAAATGATCATCTTAAGGATACTCTTTTCCCCAGGATACTTCCCCATTTCCCAGATTTTCTATATCTAATTGAATCAAATGTACTATTCTTTCCTTTGATGTACTGTAAAATTGGATGGCCATCAGGGTCTGTAAATAGAATGACATAGGTGAACTATGTTTTTAGTGCTAATGACTGA
>NW_007757130.1:6623-6945 GCF_000696425.1 Galeopterus variegatus | reverse complement strand
CCTTCATGTTCTCATTTCCACCTTAGCTTGATTATGTTTCATTTCAACACTGTAATCCTTCTCTCACATGTTCGCTTCGCTCCTTCACTCCTGTCTTCCTCAATTGCACTGTGCGGGCAAAAGACAACTCCAGTATAACCAGATTTTCCTCTTATTCTTTGTCCACACTGGAGGTGTTAAATGTGATATGACTATAGAAAAACACACAAATAAAGTGACTGTTATAACTTGATTTTATGCTCTCAAATCTCAAATTGGTGCTCTGTACCAGCTGGGAAAACTAGTAGAGTTCTCTAGGAAACAATCTGACTACCAAAGCATT
>NW_007757130.1:1625-5949 GCF_000696425.1 Galeopterus variegatus | reverse complement strand
TCTGTACCAGCTGGGAAAACTAGTAGAGTTCTCTAGGAAACAATCTGACTACCAAAGCATTTTTTATGTTTCTTTCTTCTCTTAAATTTTCACCACCCAATGTCCTCTCAAATGATGACTTTGTTTCCTAATTATCCTGAAAAAAAATGAAGGTAATCAGAAGAGATCTACTTTATCTTCCTACCAACAAGTATACATCCATGTCTCTACTTATGTTATCATTTTTTTTCCCTGATTAAAATTGACTTAGAGTCTTTTCTCTTCCCATGTCTAAACTTCATTTATATCCTGGGTCTGACTCTAATTAGTCTGAGTAGAAGGTTCTTTATTAATGTTCACCATTTCTAATCCACTAACAATATTCCACTCTGCTGGATCATTTCCATTTACACACATAATTTATATCCTGGGTCTGACTCTAATTAGTCTGAGTAGAAGGTTCTTTATTAATGTTCACCATCTCTAATCCACTAACAATATTCCACTCTGCTGGATCATTTCCATTTACACACATAGTAGAGGTGCTCTCCCCAGCTGCTACCTCACTGCTCTACACTCCTTCACAGAGAAACTCCCTAATGGAATATACAATATTTAATACCTTCTCACTCTCACATCCCCTGATTACATTCCAATTAGGCATTTTTCCCCAGCCACTCTTCTAAAACCACTCTGTAGGTCACCAACATTCAATTTTCAAATTCAGTGATTCCTTGTCCTCATCTTAAATTTTCAGCATTTGTCATATATCTCTTTCCTTCTTGAAATAGGTCTCTAATTTGTCTTATAGAATATCACACTCTTTGTTTTTCTCCTATCTTACCAAATATTCCAACCTTGACTCCTTTTCCAACTTTACTTTCTTCCACATTTTCAATATTTGAGTGACCTAGGCCTCAGACTTTGGCCTTCCACACTTGTCTGTAAACACTTTGCCTGGTTAATTCGTTCCAGCCTCATATTAATAGTAACTATACACTGATGACTCCCAAGTTAATAACTTCAGATCAGAATTCTCCCTTGAGCTGCAGACACATATATTCAACTTCCTACTCAAGATCTCAGCTCGTATGCCAATCAGGCATGTGAAATTTAATATGTCAATTGAGAACTTGTGATTCCCCCTTGAATCTCACCTCCTGGACTTGTTCTTCTTTCAATCTACTAATTTCAGTTAATACTGTTTCCATTTTCCCAGTTTCTCAGTCAAAAACTCAGAAATAAGCCTTGAATTCGTTCTGCAACTCTCCTTTAAAACATATCCCCAGTGTGAATACATTTCACCATCTTCACAATGTTCTTTGTAAAAAAAAAAAAAAAACCTTCAATTCTTTACCTACAATATTCTACTCTTGTTGCCTTACAATTTATTCTTCACACAATAACCAGATCATTAAGAAAAATTATCAAATGAAAACATTCCAAGAGTTTTGCATCACACCTAGAATAAAACATAAGCTCCGTATCAATTCTATAAAACTCTTCATGCTCTGACTCCTAATTGTCTGCTATTATTTAATGCTACTTGAAATTATCTTAATTATGTTTTTAGTTTACCTATTACCTTCATTTCCTCTAGATTGAAGACCCATGATATAATAGCAATGTTCTGGTCTTCTGTGAAAATAATACCTCTCAAGGGTTAATAACATCACCTGAAATTAATGAGTGAAGGGTTGCAAACTAACACAACAGATCACTTTGTAAAATCATTCTCATATGAGTCAGAGATCTTAGCTATTATCAAGCTTTACCAATACTTTCAAGGCACATAAGCTATCAGAGAGACTGGGAACATTGAGGGCAGCTCCCCAAATTCTCCATCCCTACATTGAGCATGCACTCTCTGACCCAGTGTAGAAAAAGTCACTATGTAAGTTACATACTTTACTAATCTACACCATGGGGAGAAGGTAGTTTGTGAAAAATGAAGATTTTTATACCCCAGTTTACATGACCTTTCCTGGAGAATATGCTTCATAAAACCATAGGTTCTGGGTTTTAATTACTATAAGCAATGTTTATATAAGACATCTCGTTAACAACATTTCATAGATAAAATCCCTCTTCTTTAGAAATATCGTCCGACCACCTACCTGGCAGTGTGGTAATGATGTTGACAAGATTAGACTGGTTTGTCTGCCTTCTTTACTTTTCACTGGCAATGTACCATGGATAATCATAGAAGAAACATACACTCCACCTGCCTTAACTTTCTCCTCAGCAAGCAGAGCTAGATCATAGAAGATGAGGGTTTGATTGGAGGGAATTGGTCAAGAAAGGTATGTAATTACCAGATCATGGAGGGCCTTGTACAGCAGACAAAGTTTAATTTCTATCCACTGAAAAGTTTTGAATAAGGAAATTATTTAATCAAATTAGGATTTTTCAAAAGGTCACTCTTAAAGCCTCCTAGTTTGTTACCCAGACTTTAATCTCATCCCTCTCTGTTATGTTACCAAGGTCTCCAGAGTATTGTTAAATAGACTTGCGGGCCATGATTATTCTGGTCTCAATGCCAATCTCAGGTGAAAGATAATAGAGTGGGATGCTTGCCTACTCTACCACATTTAAAAAGTTTTCTTTTACTTCTAGGTTTCTAGAAGCTTTTGTTTGTTTTTTCATGAAATAGTATTGAATATTATGAAATGAATTTTCTATAAGATAATCACATGATTTTTCACCTTAATTCTGTAAATACGAAGAATTACATTGATTTTTCAAATGGTAAACTTATATTGTGTTTTAGGAATAAACCTAACTATATTTGAGGCATTTTCTTTTCCCTAAAATGTTGAATTCAAATGGCTATTATTTTTCAAGACACTTTGCATCTATTTCATGAAAGGGATTTGCCTGTAATTTTATGTCCTTATAATTTTCAAGGTTTGGAATCAAGGTTATGGTGGCCTTATAAAATGAATTATAAAATGTTTTTTCTTTTTTAATTTTCTGAATTAGCATTAATTCTTCCTTATATGAACCCACTAAAAATGCCATCAGGGCTTAGTCTTAAATGTTAAGAAAACCCCATTGAAAAAGCCATCTTTTGTGTGTGAAGGTTTTCAATTTTGTATTTCATAGCTTTAATAAGGAGATGACAATACAAATTTTCTATTCCTGCTTGTGTCTTTTGGCAAGTTGTGTTTAACTACAAGTTTTCCATTTCAATTGCATTCAGTTAATTAATATAGCGTTCTTCATGATTTTTTTGACTTCTTCAGGATCTACAATGATGACACTTTTAACATATTAGAGGTTTATCTATTTTATTATTTTTTACAAAACAACAGTTTTAGGCATTGTTGATTTTCAACATTGTGCACTGCTTTTTGTTTCATTCATTTTATACTTATTTTAAATTATTTCTCCTATTTTTGGTATGATTTATTGGCTTTTTAAACAACTTGTTGAGATATAAATTTAGATAACTGATTTTTAGCTTTTTTATTTCTAATATATTCACTTAGCAATATAAATTTTCTTGAAGTATAGTGTTAGTTTCATTTCACTAATTTTGGTGTGTTATTATATGTTGACATTAGGTTAAACACACACAAATATATTTATAAACATAAATATATTATACATAGAAATCACAATTTTATGTAAACAGTTATACATATATGAAATTATCATTGTGATTTCTACTTTGACTCAGATTGTTTGGAAGTATATTGCTTACTATCTAAATATTTGTTTATTTTCTATATATCTAGACATTTTATGTCACAGTAGTCTGTCAATTTTTGTGAATTTTCTATATTTTTATTAAAAGTTTGAGTGCAGTCATCTATGTATGTCCATATGTCCATTTAAAAATTTTTGTTGTTCCAGTCTTCTATAACTCATCATTTTTTGTTTGCTAGTTCTATTGGTTATATTTTAGATCTCATAATTTACTTTTTATTATAATCAACATATCATTTTCTAAAAGCCTAACAGTATATATCTTTTTATTAGCATATTTAGTGTGTTTGTATTTGTTGTAATTACTGATTTTACTATTATTTTCCTATTGGCTTTTTGTTTATCCCAGCTGTTCTCTGTTCTGGTTTCTGCCATTTTGGCTTCTTTTGGATTAATAAAGTTTATTGTTTTTATTTTTTTTTTCATCTTCTCATCTTTAGATTTTAGTTATAGTTTATTATTCTGTCTCTGGTTTCTGCCATTTTGGCTTCTTTTGGATTAATAAAGTTTATTGTTTTTATTTTTTTTTCATCTTCTCATCTTTAGATTTTAGTTATAGTTTATTATTCTGTTAGTAGTCAACCAAGTGACTACAATCTACATTCTTGACATATGAGCATCTACCATAAATTAA
>NW_007757130.1:0-1127 GCF_000696425.1 Galeopterus variegatus | reverse complement strand
CGCGCTCCCAAGCGGCGCACTCTCCAGTGCGCCACCGGGCCGGCCCAAAACCTGAGATTTTGTTACATCTGTTTATCATTTGCCTTTCTGTAGGAAGTAAATGGACTTGATTTCACATCTATTTTACATTTCGTAAGACATTATCACCACTTTCTTATTCTACCAATATTGTTGTTTTAACTAATCCTCTTGTTTACCTTCTGCAAGGCTGTTTATCTCATTCTGCATTTTCCCACTTTTTCTAGAATTATATTTCTTCCTAAAGCACGCTCTTTAGTATTTCCTTTAGTACTTTTTGATTGTTATGAATTCTCTCAGTTGTTGTTTGTCAGAAAACATGTTTCTTTTGCCTTGGTTTTAAAAAATACTCTTCACTCACACAGAATTTTATGCTACTGGTGATCTTTTAGAACTCTGAAGCATATTTCACTTCCTTCTATTTTTACTTTGTGAAAAAGTCATCTCATCTAGTTCTTCTTTTGTATCTTTAAAGTTAATTTGTTTTTTGTTGTTGTTGTTGTTGTTGTTGTTGTTTTCTGTTTGGTTACTTTTATGATTTCCTCTTTATCTTCAGTTCTCAGCCACTTCATTGTGATGTTCCTAGTTTTCTTTTCTTTTACTTACACTTACCAAGTGTATGTATTGTGCACTTTTGTTCATAAGTTCTATATGTTTTTGTTCTTTCTCTATTTTCTATTCTTTTTTCCTTGCTCTAGTCTAGATAACTTTTACTAACATACGTTTTAGTCACTAAACGTCTCTTTTCCTGTTTGTTTTGTTGTAAAGATTGTATGTTGAGCACTGAATTTTAGTATTTTATTTTTCGGATTCTCTTAGAAAATATTTCATCTTGTTATATGTTTTCGAATGTATTCAACACATTTATTTTAATGCCAATGTTGTATAATATTATATGATATGTACATCATATTTCCTATCGGTCTGTTTCAAATATTTTTCTTTTTTTCCCTTTATTTTTCAGGCATTTCTTTTGGCCTCTTATAATGCCTGGTAATTTTGTTTGAGTGCTGGACATTGTGTATGAAATATTATATAGATTTTGGATTATGTTACAGAAAGAAATTAGTTTTATTCAATCAAGAAGTTAAAAGACAGATCATCTTGAT
>NW_007757129.1:2966-6946 GCF_000696425.1 Galeopterus variegatus | reverse complement strand
GTTTCTCAAACAACTACAGATACATCTTCCACATGATCCAGCAATCCCACTTCTGGGTATAGACCCAGAGGACTGGATCATTGTGTTGAAGGGACACCTGCCCTCCCGTGCTCATTGCAGCTCTGTTTACAACAGCCAAGACATGGAGCAAGCTTAAATGTCCATCGATGGATGATTGGACAAGGAAACTGTGGTATATATACACCATGGAATACTACTCTGCCATAGAAAAGAATGAAATACTCTCATTTATAACAACATGGGTGAGTTTGGAGAAACTTATGTTGAGTGAAACAAGCAAAGCACAGCGGGATAAATACCACATGTGCTCATTCATATGTGGGAGCTAAGAGAGAAAGGAAGGAAGGAAAGATCACAGTGGTGCATTGGACTTGCAGAGGGAGAGAACATTTCTTGGGTTACGTGGAGTGGGGGGGGAGGGGAAGGGGGAGGGAGGTTGGGGATGATTGGGTGGGGACACGGGGTACATTCGCAATCTGTGGTAATGGGCATGCTGCCAGTATGGATCTGGGCTTCACATCCTGGGCACAAGGGGTGACAATCAGCTTTGTATCTCAAGAATATTCTTAAGAGTGCGGTTTGAGTTGGGAGAACACGGAGCTCTCAGTGTGGACGCAGAGTGGGTTTTCCTGGTGACTGGGTGAAGGAGGTGGGTGTCGTGCAGTGGCTGCCTCGGGGGTGTCCTGTCCCGGAAGAAGCTTCCGTAAGGAAATGCAGTAACTGGAGGAGCCTTGCTGAGGTCTGGAACCCGCTCATCAGAGCTCTTGGGAGGCTTTGGAAGGACACCCAGCTGCTGGCCGTCCAGCATGCCGAGGAGCTGGAGGTGGGCGCCCCAGGCACTTGGGGGCTGGGGACACTCCACGTAGAGACCCGGCGGTAGAGAGGGGGCTCGCGACCTTCCCACCACCCCATGTGCAGGGCCCTTGTGACGGACTTTAGATGTCAGTGTGATTAAGGACTGCACGGAGAGCTGGTAAAGCACCGTTTCTGGTTTGCCTGCGGGAATGTCTCTCAAGGAGAGAGCAGGAGAGTCAGGTGGACAAGGCGGGAAGGTCGCTCTCAGCGGGGGCAGGTGCCATCCTGCCGGCTGGTACCCAAACAACACAAAAACAGAGAAAGGGCAAATTGGTTTCTCTCTCCCAGAGCAGGGTACACCCTCCTCTCCTGCCCTTGGACATCCGGGCTCCAGGCTCTCCAGCCTCTGGACTCCACGACTCGCACCAGTGGCCCCGGGGTTCCCCGCCTTTGTGTCACACCCCCAGCGCCTCTGGTTCTGAGGCTTTTGGACCTGGCCTGAGCCACACTACAGCATCTCAGGGTCTCCAGCCTGGAGATGGCGTGTGGTGGGACATCTCAGCCCCCACAATCACCTGAGCAAGTTCCTCCACTAACCCCCTCTCGTGCGCGCGCCTCTCCCCGCGGGCGCGTGTTCTCCCGTCCGTCCCTCTCGTGCGCGCGCCTCTCCCCGTGGGCGCGTGTTCTCCCGTCCGTCCCTCTCGTGCGCGCGCCTCTCCCCGTGGGCGCGTGTTCTCCCGTCCGTCCCTCTCGTGCGCGCGCCTCTCCCCGTGGGCGCGTGTTCTCCCGTCCGTCCCTCTCGTGCGCGCGCCTCTCCCCGTGGGCGCGTGTTCTCCCGTCCGTCCCTCTCGTGCGCGCGCCTCTCCCCGTGGGCGCGTGTTCTCCCGTCCGTCCCTCTCGTGCGCGCGCCTCTCCCCGTGGGCGCGTGTTCTCCCGTCCGTCCCTCTCGTGCGCGCGCCTCTCCCCGTGGGCGCGTGTTCTCCCGTCCGTCCCTCTCGTGCGCGCGCCTCTCCCCGTGGGCGCGTGTTCTCCCGTCCGTCCCTCTCGTGCGCGCGCCTCTCCCCGTGGGCGCGTGTTCTCCCGTCCGTCCCTCTCGTGCGCGCGCCTCTCCCCGTGGGCGCGTGTTCTCCCGTCCGTCCCTCTCGTGCGCGCGCCTCTCCCCGTGGGCGCGTGTTCTCCCGTCCGTCCCTCTCGTGCGCGCGCCTCTCCCCGTGGGCGCGTGTTCTCCCGTCCGTCCCTCTCGTGCGCGCGCCTCTCCCCGTGGGCGCGTGTTCTCCCGTCCGTCCCTCTCGTGCGCGCGCCTCTCCCCGTGGGCGCGTGTTCTCCCGTCCGTCCCTCTCGTGCGCGCGCCTCTCCCCGTGGGCGCGTGTTCTCCCGTCCGTCCCTCTCGTGCGCGCGCCTCTCCCCGTGGGCGCGTGTTCTCCCGTCCGTCCCTCTCGTGCGCGCGCCTCTCCCCGTGGGCGCGTGTTCTCCCGTCCGTCCCTCTCGTGCGCGCGCCTCTCCCCGTGGGCGCGTGTTCTACCGTCCGTCCCTCTCGTGCGCGTGCATCTCCCCCCGTGCGCGTGCCTCTCCCCGTGGGCGCGTGTTCCGCCGTCCGTCCCTCTCGTGCGCGCGCCTCTCCCCGTGGGCGCGTGTTCTACCGTCCGTCCCTCTCGTGCGCGCGCCTTGCCCCGTGGGCGCGTGTTCTACCGTCCGTCCCTCTCGTGCGCGCGCCTTGCCCCGTGGGCGCGTGTTCTACCGTCCGTCCCTCTCGTGCGCGCGCCTTGCCCCGTGGGCGCGTGTTCTACCGTCCGTCCCTCTCGTGCGCGCGCCTTGCCCCGTGGGCGCGTGTTCTACCGTCCGTCCCTCTCGTGCGCGCGCCTTGCCCCGTGGGCGCGTGTTCTACCGTCCGTCCCTCTCGTGCGCGCGCCTTGCCCCGTGGGCGCGTGTTCTACCGTCCGTCCCTCTCGTGCGCGCGCCTTGCCCCTCGGGCGCGTGTTCTCCCGTCCGTCCCTCTCGTGCGCGCGCCTCTTCCCGTGGGTGCGTGTTCTACTCTCTGTCTTTCTGGAGAACCTCAACCACTGCCTCTTGCCAGCTGCTCATCAGAGCTCGGGGGCCCTGCCTGGCTGAGGGTCCCCCAAACCTGGCAGACGCTGAAGCAGCCTCCTGGGTCCCGTCTCAGCGCAGAGCAGCGGGTCTCCGGTCATCCAGGCAGCCAGGCCCTGGCTGGAAATACTGTAACGTGTCACTCAGCGCACCACAGACACGGTGCCACCGTCCAGCCCGTCGTGAACTGGAGGCTGCAGGCGCTAGACACGGGCACCGTCGTGGGGAGGGAAGCCTCACGCTGGAAAACCCCAGCTGCTGTTTTTCTTTTATCTTTTTTTCAAATTGCGAAAATAAAGCTTTGATTCCATGTTTCCCCAGTGGAAGCTCAGCGTTCGAGAGCAAAGGCCTTCAACCCCCAGGAGTGGAGGCCAGAGGCGGGCAGGGCTGACCGCTGTCCGGATGTGCAACACGTGGCCTGGGTGGAGTCCCCTGTCCTTTGGGGGCTGCCTCTGCTTTCCTCCCCACCCCCATCTCCCACCTGTCAGCGGCCTCACAGCACCGGTGCAGCGTCCCCGGGAGGCTGGCATCTCACCTGCCGTCCAGGTGTCTTCCCAGCAACCCCGCGAGGCCGGCGAGTCTGTGGACAAGGCCTCGGGCGTAGCGGGAGCAGCAGGCCGGTCCTCTCGGCAGCACCGATGTGAGAACAATGTCACCTGCCCCGTCTCTCGGGGCTCCTGGGCCGGTGTCCCCCATCAACGCTCCCTCCAGCAGGAAATCTAAACCTCTCAGAGCCCAGAGGCGGCTTCGCCTTCTCCAAGGTCGCTTCCAACGTGAGCAGCAGAGGGTCCCCTTCCCACTGGCGGCCCCTCAGGGCCTTTCCGGGATCAGTCTCTCATCAAACCACGGCCGGCCGGCACCTGTCACCACCAGGGCTGAGGTGTCACCCCTCCCAGTGTGAAATAAATGACCAGAGGCCGTTGTTTTGGGCTAAGTCCCCACACTAGGCCCCCCCAAACCAGGTGCCCCTGCTAAGTTCCAGGTCACCAGATCTAAACGAAGTCAGGAGAAAGAGGTCACAGCCAATCTCCAGTTTAAATCCTCGGTGGGTAAGATCATGACAGTCCCTCTGCTGTCGT
>NW_007757129.1:0-858 GCF_000696425.1 Galeopterus variegatus | reverse complement strand
GTTTCTCAAACAACTACAGATACATCTTCCACATGATCCAGCAATCCCACTTCTGGGTATATACCCAGAGGACTGGATCATCATGTTGAAGGGACACCTGCCCTCCCGTGCTCATTGCAGCTCTATTTACAACAGCCAAGATATGGAGCCAGCTTAAATGTCCATCGATGGATGATTGGATAAGGAAACTGTGGTATATATACACCATGGAATACTACTCTGCCATAAAAAAGAATGAAATACTCTCATTTATAACAACATGGATGAGTTTGGAGAAACTTATGTTGAGTGAAACAAGCAAAGCACAGAGGGATAAATACCACATGTGCTCATTCATATGTGGGAGCTAAGAGAGAAAGGAAGGAAGGAAAGACCACAGTGGTGCGTTGGACTTGCAGAGGGAGAGAACATTTCTTGGGTTACGTGGAGTGGGGGGGAGGGGAAAGGGGAGGGAGGTTGGGGATGATTGGGTGGGGACACGGGGTACATTCGCAATCTGTGGTAATGGGCATGCTGCCAGTATGGATCTGGGCTTCACATCCTGGGCGCAAGGGGTGACAATCAGCTTTGTATCTCAAGAATATTCTTAAGAGTGCAGTTTGAGTTGGGAGAACACGGAGCTCTCAGTGTGGATGCAGAGTGGGTTTTCCTGGTGACTGGGTGAAGGAGGTGGGTGTCGTGCAGTGGCTGCCTCGGGGGTGTCCTGTTCCCCGTAAGGAAATGCAGTAACTGGAGGAGCCTTGCTGAGGTCTGGAACCCGCTCACCAGAACTCTGGGGGAGGCTTTGGAAGGACACCCAGCTGCTGGCCGTCCAGCATGCCGAGGAGCTGGAGGTGGGTGCCCCAGGCACTCGGGGGG
>NW_007757128.1:6139-6946 GCF_000696425.1 Galeopterus variegatus | reverse complement strand
TTTACCTTCAGCCAGGTGATCAAGGTCAACATCAATAGTCATAAATCATATTGATATTATGTACCCTTGATATGATTTGATGAAAATGGCACTTTACCCCTGTCATCCTCCCACAAATGCCCATAACCCCACTGTAATCATGAGGAAAACATCAAACAGATTCCAGTAGAGGGACATCCTACAATATACCTGACAAATAATTCTCAAAACCATCAAAGTCATCAAAAACAAGGAAAGTCTGAGAAACTGTCACAGCCAAGAGGAGTCCAAGGAGACATGACAACTAAGTATAATGTACCCCTGGATGGGATCCTGGAACAGAAAAAGGACATTAGGTTAAAAAATAAGGAAATGTGGATAAACTCTCAGCTTCAGTTGATAATAATGTATCAATATTGGCTCATTAATTGTAACAAATATATCACTCTAATACTTAAGATGTTAATAATAGGGGGAATTGGGTGTGTATATGGGAACTGTCTACTACCTGCTCATTTTTTTCCCCTTTGAATCTAAAATTGTTCTAAGAAATAAAGTCTATTAATTAAAAAAGAGTCAAAAGACTTGCTATGGGTCAAATGTGTACCCCAAAAGTTCGTGTGTGGGAAACTTGATCTCCATTGTAACAATGTTAAGTGGTTGGGAAATCCTATTATGGTAACTGAAAGATGGGGCCTTTGAGAGGTGATTAGATTGTGAGAACTGTACCCTTGTAAATGGATTGATCCATTCACACAGTAAAGGACATGGCTCTGATGGCTTTATAAGGAGAGCAAGTGAGAAGGTTAATTTTCTCTTGCTCAGCCC
>NW_007757128.1:0-2089 GCF_000696425.1 Galeopterus variegatus | reverse complement strand
AATTAATGCTATCTCTATTTATATACTAGAAATTTCTTTTTTTATGAGTTTACACAATCATAATTATTCTAGCATTTCATTCTTATAGATTAAAAATATACATTCATATTTCAACTGAATGATAGCAATTTAAAATCCAAAGTGGGGCTGGCTGGTCAGCTCAGTTTGTTAAAGCGTAGTGCTGATAACACCAAGGTCCAGGGTTCAATCTCTACATACCAGACAGCTGCCAAAAAAAAAAAAAAAAAAAAAATCCAAAGCACACAAATAATCACTCTGAGTTACATCTAAAAATGCTTACTTAGAAAAAATAAAATAAAAAAATAAATAAAACCAAAAAAAATAAATAAAAAGCTTACCTATATTTGAAAGTACAAATTCATATATTACTAATGACTCTGATGACATGTCTTATTCTATTTTTGTGATGTTGTCATGCTGATTAAATTTAATGATAAACCTGCAGTCACTTGCTCATTGATCATATACACATTGTGGAAGGCCAGAAATGACATTAAAGTTGCCATTCTGCTACTCAGCCTTCCAAATGTCAAAGCCAATGCCAAAACAGATTTTGGCCAAATATTGTGGCTGAGGCCAAATTTGGTACAATCCTCATTCCTAGGAAACAGCAATTGCAAGAAAGTCCAGGCGTTTAGGCAGGAAGCAAAGGACAGCTACAACAGGAGAAAGGCCAGCTACAATAGGCAGACATGATTTATTGCTCAAATGAACAGGGAATATAGAGTTAGGCCAAGAATAGAATTTGGTGATCAGGGCTATATAATTCTCTTATCAGTTAAGGGAAGCTTAGATTAAATCTACCCTGTGTGAAAAGGCTGCTAAATGTCACATCAATGGTAAATACTTTCTATGTGCAGCCCAGATGTCTGCTAACTTGATGGGCCCTACTAATTAGTAATTATACCTCAACCTGCCACCCACTCCCATCAATGACCCCAGTTATTTCCAGAGGACAGCAGTGGGTGTGACTAAATCTTCCTTCTGTCAGTTGGTATCATGTGTCTACGGATACTGTCTACACAGCTGCTTAGAGAAGACCCACCACTGCTGCCATCCAGCACAGCAGAGCTTAGAACCCTGCCAAGGACTGCACTGAAGATTTGTCTCCAGTGCCTCCCGTTACTCTTTCAGATTGCAACGCTTGGTATATTAGCACATTTCTGTTGCTTATAACAAAACACACAGTACTAGGTATTTTATAAAGAAAATGAAATTTATTGCTTACAGTTTCAGAGGATGGGAAATCCAAAGTCCATGGAACACATCTGGTGAGGGTCTTGGTGGTGGTGACAGTGAGGGATCTCACCTGGCAGAAATGGTGGAGCAGAGAGAAACACAGCTCCTCCTGCACTCTCCTTTTACAACCCTCAGAACCGTGTCCCTGGCCACCATTTTTAATCCATTCACTAGACATGTCTTCAGAATCTAATCTCCTCTTCAAGGCCCCACCTTGCAATTACTATAATAAGATTTCCCACCCTCTTAACAGTCACAGTGGGGATTGAGTTTTGGGGAGACATTCAACCCAAGGCACATGGATGCAGAGCAGTGTTTGCCAAGGGTTTGGGCATTATGGTGGAGTAGGTGGGTGGACGTGGTTTCTGCCATGGTTTCTTCGAAAGCAGTTTGGCTTATACCCAGAGACCCTCAAATCCCTCTTCAATAGCCCTATTTGAACCAGAGCTCAAATCCCTCTAGAATACCCATATCTTCCTCTAAACTCACCTCTCCTTAGGGGCTAAAAAGTAGACACCATTTTATCACTTTTCTGTTTTGTTTTTCTTTTTCCTTCCACTATCAGCCTGTCCCCTTGTGAAAACACCCCTATACCTTTTTCAAGTTAAAAAAAAAAAAAAAAAACCCCAACAAAACCCACCTCCAAACGTAGACAGAGATACATCAAAATTAATGTGTGTAGAGAGAGGGTAAGGGGATGGGAAGAGGATATTGTCTCTAGTCACTCTCCAGTTTTGATGTTGTATTTGTTTTCTGCTGCTGCCCAACAAATTGCCACAAGCTTAATGGCTTGAAACAACACCCATGTTATTATCTCACAGTTCTGTAG
>NW_007757127.1:6314-6946 GCF_000696425.1 Galeopterus variegatus | reverse complement strand
AGCAGCGCACTGTAACAGTGCGCCACCGGGCCGGCCCGAGGTGGAGACTGTTGATTTCCCAAAGGCCTTGGGGCCTGGATGAGGCTACAGCCCCATGAGCCACGCATCCCTAGGGCTGCCATGGTAAGCCCCAGGGTGGCCCTGGAGAGGGCAGAGGGCCTTCCTTGCTGCCCTTGCATGGGCACGTCAGGTGATGCCAGGAGGCTGGACTGCCAGTGTCCCGTTGCTAGGTCCTCTTGGGAAATGGGGGCTGTAACTCCTAGGACAGAGATAGAGAGGTGACTTTCAGCCAGCTCCTGTTCTCCCCAGATTGTGCGACCCAACAGTGGGTGCACAGGGTCCTTCCTGGAGGAGAGGGAGCCATGGCCCTCCAGGGACCAACTCCCAGCTGCACCCCAGAAACCTGGGGGAATGCGTCCCCGCCCCTCCTCTGTGGTTCAGGGATGTTTTTGGTGGCATCACGTATCCATTTTGCAAGTTCTGGGTTTTGAGGAAATATTTTCAGTCAGAGTCAGCAGCTGCATGCTGCGTCGCGTGTATTCGTAGCTTCTGTGAGAGGGTGTGATTTGTGACTGGACCAGGGAAAGTGCTCTTACGGTCACAAACATCCTTCTTTCAAAATTCCCCAAGAA
>NW_007757127.1:0-692 GCF_000696425.1 Galeopterus variegatus | reverse complement strand
CTCATATCCAGATTCTAAGAAACTCTTGATAGTGGTAGAATTTGACCTGGCCTAAATAGAAAGTATATTTTTTATATTCTCTGTTAATCCAGTTGGGTCCGTATGATCATATTGTTCTGGTAAAGAAATTTTTATAGTTGATTTGGGGGTATACTGTAATAGGTGGTGTAAAATGCAAGCACTTCTGCATTCTGAAGCACACCTGGCCTCAAGCCCTGGAAAAGGGTTGCACACCTGTTCTCTCGGGTGTTTCTGTCTGGGATCCTGTGTTGCATCAGCCCTGGAGAATCAGAGTGGGGCCCATGGAACAGGCTGGAGGCATGTGACAGGGTGTGACCTTGTCACTCCAGGGCTGGGCTGCTGGGTGTTCCCTGGGGAATGATGAGCTCCCTGGTCTTGCTGGGTGGTGGACAGGTCTGGCTCTGGGAGCCAGAGTGAAGCTTCTTCAGTGTTTATCTCAGGAAGGGTCCTGCTGGTTACCTCCAGGCTATGGGGTGGGGGCAGTGGAGGAGGGAGATTTTCCTGTACAGCTTTTTGATGCTACTTGATATCTAAATTGTATCAATTACACCCCAAACACTTCTACGCCCCAAACACTAAATTTACAAAAACTACTGAGTAAATAACCACGGAGCAGTAGTTACTTTGACCATTGTCTTAGTTTAGGCTGCTGTAACAAAAGTCCGACAGCC
>NW_007757126.1:5508-6946 GCF_000696425.1 Galeopterus variegatus | reverse complement strand
CCAGATAGTCTGGATCTTCCCATTTCAGAGTCATGCCATTCCACTTTTGAGCATGCCTGTTGGTTTGGATCACTCACGAAAACTAGTTGAGGTCATTGGAGGTCGGGTCTCCCTTCCATTTATACAGGCTATCACTCTGATTTGTGATGAGCACAGTCTGACAGCAGGAGAGAAGGGCTGGCGCAGGCGCTACTCTTGGGCTGGACCAACATAGGGGAGAGTGACTGAATGTTGAGACAAGAGGAGAGTCTCAGGTTGGCAAGTAAAACATGGTGACCTGTGGTCTCACAATTTCTGGCAAAGGGCCAGCACGGGAGTGGGAAGTAGACATTCCAAGATGGTAGCGATGTCTTCACACGTGGGCGGTGAACCTGGAGGGGAGTCGGATGTGGGGTGTTCAGGATCCAGGAGGCAGGCAGACAGCAGAGGGAAATGTGCACCTGGGGAAACAGGGCCCTTGTCCCTGAGTAAAGTTTCCTGGGCAAATTTCCTGTCCCCAGAAAGGGAGCTGCATAAAGCAAAGTAAGGCTGCTGTGAAGAACAGGGAAATATTTGTACATAGAGAGCTAGAACTGGCTTTTTCATAATGGAGACAGAAATGGCATGTGAGAAGGGGCCACAGCCCGGTGGCTATGGCCCAGGTCAGCAGTAGGGCACTGCTCCCTGAGCCTTACATCCAAGACCCTATATGGAGAAATAGCAGTGGCTTCGGGGAGTGTGTGTGCATTTGTCACCCTGTGATCTCCCTCCTCAGTCAGGCGAGGTTAGCCCTTAGTTTATCTCCTTCTGGCTCAGAACCTAGCTGAAAAACAAAACAAAACAAGCACAATCTCAAATCTCCTATATTAATTAAAAATCCTTTTTATTAATGTAACCTCTGTTTTACCAGACCTCATCTGCCCACTGTTTTTTCACCTGGGATAAAAATGAACAATATACTTGCTACTCTGGGGGTTTCTTATGTGTGCGCTCTCTACAAATTCTCACACTTGTCTCATTCCTGAGCTTCTGATGGGTTGCCCTGGTTCTTCCTTTAATACCCTTTTGCTGCCATCCCCTGAAGCCTATAGATTCCTCTAGGAGACCAGAAATGCTCCGTTCTCATCCACAATGCTGTTGATCTTACAGGCTGTAAAAGTGCGGAGAGGCTAGGCTGTGCTGCAGTAACAAATGACTCCCCAAATCACAATGGCTTGTAACACAAAGATCTGTTTCTCACTACACTTTATGTTCATTACAAGTCATTGCAGCTCTGCTCATATTCCTCTCACCCTGGGACACAGGCTGGTGAACAGTCTCTATGCAGAACATTACCAGTCTCATGGGTGACAGAAAGGAGAAGTGGCAAACCACACCCTGTGTCTAAAAGCGACTCTCTGGAAATTACACTTGACACTTCTGCTTACACGTCATTGGCCAGAGGAAATGTCAGGGGCCG
>NW_007757126.1:0-717 GCF_000696425.1 Galeopterus variegatus | reverse complement strand
GCTAATCAAGTTATTCACATTTTCATGGGTGATGTTTAGTAGTGTCTTTCAAAGAATTTGTCCATTTTATCAAAGTTGTTAAATTTATTGGTGTAAAATTGTTCACAATATTCATTTATTGACTCTGTAGTGATGTCCCCACTTTCATTTGTGATATTGCAAAACTGTGTTTTCTCTCTTTTTGATCAATCTGGCTAGATGTTTATTTCATTAATCTTTTTAAAGAATCAACTTTTGGTTTCACTAAATTTCTCGATTATTTTCTGTCTTCCAGTTCATTTATTTCTTATCTTTATTATTTTTTTACTACTTCTTTCTTCAGATTTAATTTGCTCTTCTTTTCTAGTTTCTTAAGGTAGAAGCTTAAATAACTGATGCTAGACTTTTCTTCTATTCTAATATGTGTTTAATGATATAGATTTCCCCTAACACTACTTTAACTGCATTTCATACATTTTGTTATGTTCTTTTTACTTGTATTCAGTTCAAAATATTTTCTAATTTCCCTTGTGATTTCTTCTTTGAATCATAGATAATTTATTCTCAGGTGATTTCCCAGCAATCATTTTGTTATCAACTTCTAATTTAATGCTTTGTAGTCAGCGAACATACATTGTATAATTTGAATCCTCTAAAAAAATTTTAAATCTGTGCCATGGCCCAGAAAGTGTTATCTCTTGGTGAATGTTCATGTGATTTAAAAGCAATACATATTCT
>NW_007757125.1:6454-6947 GCF_000696425.1 Galeopterus variegatus | reverse complement strand
TATGGTTATGAGGAAGAAACAATGTAATGTATGTAGAAAGTGTATACTCAGAATTTTTTTTAAAAAAACTTTAATTAGATTTTTGGTTCCTTTCCTCACTGGCTGTGTGATCTATGGTAAGGTTCAACCTCTCTGAGCTTCAGCTGATTCAAAATGGGAATAAATGCAGGTAGATAAACAGACTGAAAGACAAATAAGTGGATGTAGAGATACAGAGAATGGGATTCCTGAGAATGTCTGATGAGTTGACATATTAAGTGGTGGGTATTCAGTCAATGCAGCTCCCCTCTGCAAATCTAGTTGTCTGGTGCACTGATCTGTTTCTTCAAGTACTTGCCTCACCAATTTGGAGGGATACCAACATCAAAATATTGTGTGTGTATGTAAATTATGCCAAAAGTAAATGAGGTCTTTGAAATACCACCTCATAGTTAAAGCTCTTGAATTTCCAAATAATTCCTTGCATATTTTACCTCCATAAAGATTACAAAGG
>NW_007757125.1:2286-5285 GCF_000696425.1 Galeopterus variegatus | reverse complement strand
CTAAAATGTACATGATAATCATGATGATGAGAGCAGATATAAGCTCCTGCCTTGTAAGGTCCTGTACTAGGCCATTACAAATATTAGCTTATTTATCTATTTCTACTTTCCAAAAATCTTTAACTAGTATTAGAATTACTTGGTTTTAAAGGAGCTGCTTAGAATAGTTAGTGAGGCTTCTTTTTTTTCTCTCCTTATTCAATTTTAGAAATTTCTGGAGGATTGAAATAAAACCATTTGAGAAAGAAATTTCTGGTATTATTGCAGACGGCTAAAATGATGGTATTTTAAAATATTACATGTGCTATATTATTATATAATACACTTGTTAATCCATTTCTCTTGCTTATAGCAGAATACCTGAAACTGGATAATTTATAAAGGAATGAAATTTATTTCTTGCAGTTTCAGAGGCTAAGAAGTACAAAGTCCAGGGAACACATCTGGTGAGAGCCTTTGTCTGGGTGGTGACTTTCTACAGCAACTTGGGGTATCACACTGTGAGAGAAGTGCCCTGAGCATTTGTGAGTGAACCTTCTGACTTGCCCTCCTTACAAAGCCGTCAGAACCATGCCCATTACTCCAGGATCAGTCCATTCACAAAGGCACAGTCCTCACAATCTAATCTTCTCTTAAAGGCCTGACCTTTCAAACACCATAATCAGATTTCCCACCCTCTTAGCACAATGGGAATCAGGCTTTAATGAGTTTTAGGAGGATATTCAATTCCCAGCTTTCTGCCTCTGACCCCCTAAAACTCATGTCCTTTTCACAGACAAATATATTCATTTCATCCCCACAGCCCCAAAGTCTTAACTTGTCCCAGCACCAACCCAAAAAGTCCAGTATCCTCTGTGAAATTAAGACGTTATCTACTTCCAATATACAATGGGGACACAAACATAGGTTACAAATTCCCACTCAAAAAGGGAGAAATAGACCAAAAGAAGGAGGAACAGGTCTGGTCCATGTTCAAAACCCAGCAGAGCAGGCTTTAAATCTCAAAGCTGGTGAATAATCTCTCTTGACTCCATGCCCAGCATCCTCTGCACACTGGTGGGGTGTTGGGCCTCCAAGTTCTCACGTAGTCCCATTCCTATGCCTTTCCCAGTCTCAGGCCATGCTTTAGCTCTCCCAGGCTGGTGCTGCATGCTGGTAGCTCCACAATTCTAGGGTCCTAGTCGTGGTCTCACTCCCACTGCTCCACGAGGCAGTCCTGGTGGGGCTTCTCTGCAACTCCAACCCCACATTTCTGCTTTGCATTGCTCTAGGGAAGGCTCTCTGTGGTGACTTCATCCTTGTGACAAATCTGTTCTTAGGTACCCAGACTTTTTCATACATCCTTTGAAATCTGAGTGGAGGTTCCTCCACAGCCCTGGCATTCTGTGAGCCTGCAGACAACACCAAGTGGATGTCACCAAGCTTTACAGCTTGAGTCTTTCAAAGCATTGGGTCTAGCAGCACCTGGAGCCAATTTAGCCAGGGTTGGAGCAGCCAAGAAGCACTGTGCTGGAATACAGGGAGCAGCATTCCGAGGTGACCCTGGACAACAAGTCATGGAGGGTGGCTTGTGCCTCTTCCTTTAAACCTTCTTTTCTCTCTAACTAGAATGGTAGTCTGTAATGGGGTCTGTAATGGGAGGGGCAGCCTCCAAGATCTCTGAAATGCTTTTAAGGTCTTTTTTCCATTCTTTTAATAATTCCTTCCTTCTGTACTAATTTCCTTAGCAGTGGATGGCGGGGCTATTCTCTTCATTTACTCTCCCAATGACATCTAAATTTAACCATCACAACATGTAAAAATATTATTTTGTTATATTATGTATAATATGTGAAATATATATGAAATGTCATATACAGAGAAACACATACTCAATTTTTTAAAATGATTTTATGAACCAAAAAGAAAATAAGAAATACTCAGAAGCTAATGTCAAAGAACAAATTACAACAAATTTAGTTGAAGAACTCAATTGGTTTTATTGTGACTCTAGAATCAGGCAACACATTATTACATAAAATAGAATAAGTGTTACAATAAGCCAAGCCTAGAAGGTTGGTTTTATAGACAGAAAAAGGCTAAGGAAAGCAGAAACACAGAACACAAAGCAGATTGGTCATTTCAAAGTTACTTTCCTTATAAGGTGGGGACAGGAGAACAGAACAATAGAAAAATAACGTCAGGTTACTTCTGGGTCTGTTGGATAGGGATTAAAGCAGAGGACACTTCATTATCATATCTATTGAAGATTTAAACTCGCCTGTTGGGGGAAATTGGCTGTTATGTTTCTTGTAACTTCTTGGAAGGTCATACCACAGCCTAAGTGACATGGAATTTAGCAGCAGTGACTCCGTTTGATTTTTAGTCAGATCTTTTGGGATCTAGTGGAGAAACTCAGTCTAAAACAATGGCCTCCTATAATTTTTATGCAACACTAAAAACTAACTGAAGTTCAAAGAGGTAAAGTACTATCCTGGCCTTCAATTTTGAACACATGTGCAAAACCACATAAATTTGAATTCAAGATTAGAGGGGCTCATTGGGTCTGGGAGACAAAAGGTGAATTTTAGAGTCCAACCAAGGAGAAGATGCCCACATATAAAGCTGGGACCCCTGTTGCTTACACTTCCCTGTCAGGATAGGTAAGAGATAACATTTTACATACATAGCTCTCACTCAGTAGTTACTAAGAAAAATTACTTGTCAACTTCTAGCACTTATGGAGAAAAAGAATAGAACAGAATTTGTAACTAAAAGCTGCCTTCCCATGGAAGCAAATCCTAAATTTATGATACTCAAATGATCTAAAAAATCTCAAGCTGAGAATTTAATTTAATGTGTTCCTGACTGCAATGCCTTTAGGCACCTTGAAGAAACAAAGCCAAACCAAACCAAACCAAAACAAACAAGATGAAAACAACAGAAGACCTCTGTAGAAGACCTCACTGTCAAAACCAAGGCTCAATGAATTTCCACTGATAAAGTTCCAAAAACTATAA
>NW_007757125.1:0-826 GCF_000696425.1 Galeopterus variegatus | reverse complement strand
TGTACCCCCCTCATTTACTGCAGCACTAATCACAATAGCCAAGATTTGGACTCAACCTAAATGTCCAACAGTGAGTAAATGTATAAAGAAAATTGGTATTTCTACACAACAGAGTATTAGTCAGCTATGAAAAAGAATGAAATCCAGTCACTTGAGACAATATGGGTGAAAGTGGAGGGCTTTGTGTTAAGTGAAATAAGCCAAACACAGAAGGACAAACACTGCACTATCATAAGTGGAATCTAAGAAAAGTTGATCTCGTAGAATTAGAGAGCAGAACAGTGGTTACCAGAAATTGAGGAGGAGAGAAGGGAAAGGTGGATGGGGAGAGGTTGGTCAATGGGTACAAAGTTACAATTAAATAGGAAAAAAAATTTCTGGTGTGCTATTGCACAGTAGTGAGGCTATAGTTCATAAAACTGTATTGTATAGTTCAAAATAGAAGACAGGCTTTGAATGTTCTCACGACAAAGAAATAATAAATGTGTGACGTGATAGATATGCCAATTACCCTGAATTGGTCATTACACAATGTATACCTGTATTGAAACATCACGTTGTATCCCATAAATATGTACAATTGTGTGCCAATTTAAAAAATTTAAATAAAACAAGAACAACAATAAAGCTGGCAACTAACTTCTTAACAGCCAAAATGGAAGTCAGAAATCCAAGAGCACATGCTAAAGAATAAATTTCTTCAGGTGAAAAAAAAAATGATGTCAGATGGAAATTCCGAAGTGTAAAAGGAATAATGAACATGTGCATGCATGTAATATGCACATTATATTATAATCTAAATAAATGTTAGATGTATAAGACAAAA
>NW_007757124.1:5834-6947 GCF_000696425.1 Galeopterus variegatus | reverse complement strand
AGGGGGGAGAGGGGGGTGGGGGGGAGAGAGAGAGAGAGAGAGAGAGATTAACCACTTAACCAAAGGAACAATGAGCGGTGGAAGTTAAAGTGTAGATTATCATGGCAATATACTAAAATATTGAGCTATTAAGTTATAACTAATGTATGGCTGTGCATTGATTGAATTGTGTCCCCCAAATTTCATACATTAGAATTTCATATATTAATCCCCACTGGAACTGTTGAGGGTGGGAAATCCTATTATGGTAACTGAAGAGGTGATTAGGTTGTAGGACTGTGCCACAGTGAATAGATTTAAAATGGTGGTCAGGGGCATGACTTGGAGAGCTTTAAAAAGAGAGTGAAGGAGGAGGTTGCTCTCTCTTCTCTCTGCTTCTACCATTTCTACAATGTGATACCCTGCCATCATTGTTGCCACCACCAAGACCCTCACCTGATATGTTGCCTGGACTTTGGACCTCCCAGCTTCAGAAACTGTAAGCAATAAATTTCATTTTTTTATAAATCACCCAGTTCCAAGTATTTTCTTATAAGGAACAAAAAGGACTAACACATATGGTGTTTAACTGAAGACTAGAATCTAATCCTGTCATCCACTTATTTGTCCCAATTAAATATTCATCTATCAGCTAAATCCCAAATAGTTTATTCCTACCTCTCTGAAGAGTGCACCATAAAACTGAACAATGTATGGGCAATCACTACTCCGCATCACTACATCCAAATCCATAAGAAGTTGTTTTTGTTCTTTTTCATCCACTGTTGACCGAATTCTCTGGAAAAGAATGACAGAACATGTTATAAAAATATTAAACAATTTTAGAAACCTGAGAAAAACCACAAAGCTGAAAATTACCAAGCAGACATCACAAATACTAATCAGACATGAAAATTATCACCTTTCCTTACATTTTACGAGAGTAATTTTTATCTCAAAAAATTTAACAATATAGATTTAACGGGCATAGGGATTTTAACGATTAAGTATTCAGTAATGATGACGGGAGTTATTCAGTGAAGTTCCTGGGCAGTGAAAATTAACTCCCACATGCAAATATAAAGAAAATCATAATGAGTTCTAACACTTTTGAATAACATGAATAATTACAGG
>NW_007757124.1:3879-5162 GCF_000696425.1 Galeopterus variegatus | reverse complement strand
TATTAAGTATTCAGTAATGATGACGGGAGTTATTCAGTGAAGTTCCTGGGCAGTGAAAATTAACTCCCACGTGCAAATATAAAGAAAATCATAATGAGTTCTAACACTTTTGAATAACATGAATAATTACAGGTAGCTTCATATTCTTTTAATCACCATTTCAGAAACGTATGGACTCCAGGCATCCAGTGCAAGAACATCCCTGTTCACTCCCAAGCACCCTCACACCACAGCATCCTCATTCATCAGAGGTGGAAAACAGTCCGGAACAGGAAAAAGGGAGGACTAGTATAGGGACATGCACAGACAAGAATCCAGGTCTCCCAAATCCTAGACTGGGACTCTTTCTCTTCACCACACTTTCTATATGTTAAAACCAAAAAGTTCTACCTGACTCTCCAACCCATGAGTCTGCATAAACCTGTGGAAGAAAACCTGAAAAGGAAAAAGCAGAGGGCTCTTTCTATTTCTAAACTGATGAGGCCCTTCTCCGTACACTGCAGATCTGGGATGTATCCCTAACCAAACTGTGTAACAACTTCTCTGCACATTTCTAAGTGACTGTTAGAAAACATTAGTTACCCCCACTTCCCACCTCCCATCTGGGAACAGTACAGAACATACAGGTGTTCAGAGGGATAGTTCCCAGTTCACTAAAGAGAAAGGAATCAAGTTCAGAAATTGTAAAGGATTAATAATGAAGTTATAGTTTAATGCTAAAGCATGCAAACAACTTCCGTTCTCATAAAAAAGTTCACAATGTCACACCACGCCACAGTGTACAATATATAGCACATACTTACAAGGCAAGTTAGTATCAAAAAATACACAAGGTAGCATTTTGTCTTCCAAAGACTTCAAGGTATCTGTCCTCAATGTTCTTGAAAGTGATGAAGACAATCAATTAAATTCTTGAGCCCCTTTTATAGAGGAAAAACCAGAGGCACAGAAAAATACAAAAGACGTATTCCATGTGACATGAGAATAAGCAGTTTTTTTAGAAGTAGGTTCTCTTAGTTTCATTTTTTGACACTAAATGAAGACTTCCATATACTCCAAATACAAACAAATTTAATTTTGCTACTTAAAATTTATAGCTGGCTAGCTACAGTATTTCATACCTAATAAAATGTAATAACTGACAGCTACCTTATACATGCTGATTTATTTAAAACTTACACTGAATATCACTACCCAGATAAACAAGGAAAAAAATAATAAAAAGCAAACAAAATAAGACTAGCTCTGTTAAAAATTAAGAAAATTTTCATCCCCCCTCTCTC
>NW_007757124.1:1570-3193 GCF_000696425.1 Galeopterus variegatus | reverse complement strand
CTCTCTCATTTCTCTATTTTCATAGTTTGGGGATTAATAATCTTGCTTTTGAAACAGCATACGCATGTTTGTTCAAAAAGATTTTTAAAAAATCAAAACAGCTCAGAGATGTGATCTGTGCTTGTTCAAAACATGACATTGATAATTTTTGTAAACATTTTTATTAAACTTATTCCTATTTTTAAAATACAACTTTAAAAGTGTGGCTGTGAAAATACTAATTCAGGAAGGTTATTATTTTTTAAAGGATCTTAATAATCCCATATATTTTAACTTAAAACATACTACGAAAGTTGGTAATTAGAGACAAGCAGGAAAGAAAAATCAAATGACTCTTTGGTTAGGAAAGATTTATATCTACTAGTTATTAAAGAACTCTCACTATTAAAAGGTTAACATTATTTTTTCTGTTTTTACTTGTATGGATATACTGGCAAATGTAAATAAGAAGCACCGTTTTAAAAAATGTCCTCTTTGCTAGCTTATTTTTTGTTTCCCTAAACTGGTTATGTGGTTTTCTAAATTTACATTTGTACAAATACATATATTTCAACTCCTGGAAAGCATATTACAGTCAAAACTTCAATACTTATCATTAATAACAGACTTTTGGGAGCCAATTTCCAAAAATCCTACAGTAGCTACAAAAGGGATACATGCTATTACATGAATTGGCAGCCTAACTGAAGTCCCAGCATCTGAATGATATCTAATACTGAGACAGAATCGTTATTAGCCAGAACGTAGAGGCAGTTTCTGGCACAGCCCTAACCTTTCAGATCATCAGCATGGCAGGAAAATTTATTCATCTGTAACATATTCTTTAATGCCACTTCTAGTACAAAATAGAACAAGGAATGGCTGGATGGCCTACTGGTCTAACGTGAAATTGATTTTGCTCCTGGATGCTTTTCAACAGATTAACACCTCCTCGTGCTCTCCAAACACTGTGTCCAGCTGTCTGGCAGTGGGCAGAAGAGTAGCTGCTGGTATTACATCTGAATTGTTTGGGACTGAGCAAGCACAGCTGACTGAACTGTAACATTTATCCTATGTGAGCATGTAATAAACTAAACTAATTCAAAAGCCCTACAGGACCCCAAAATAGGATTAACTAAAAGCAACAGTCTGGCAGTGAGCAGAAGAGTAGCTGCTGGTATTGCATCTGAATTGTTTGGGATTGAGCAAGCACAGCTGACTGAACTGTAACATTAAACACATGTGAGCACATAATAAACTAAACTAATTCAAAAGCCCTACAGGACACCAAAATAGGATTAACTAAAAGCACATGCCTACAATAGCAAAAACTTCAAATTAATTATATTAATTCAATAATGCAATAAATAATTCAAGAGGGGAAATATGTAGTGATTCAAATTAGAGAATACTCAGTAAAACAAAAGACACTACCAAGAAAGTTTTTCCAATGGAACATCAAAACAATATCTACAAGAAAGATTTCTATTACTTGAAACAAGGCCAGGATCTTCTGATAATTAAGTAAGCATAACTGCCTAAAACTGAACACATCAATGAGAACAAACTTGCTCTCTCTTTACAAAGCTGTCCTTATCAAGGGCACAGGAAAATGGAAGTACAAAGGTAAAGCCAATTATATTA
>NW_007757124.1:0-790 GCF_000696425.1 Galeopterus variegatus | reverse complement strand
AAAGCTGTCCTTATCAAGGGCACAGGAAAATGGAAGTACAAAGGTAAAGCCAATTATATTACTTGAAATCCTCTTGTAATCACAATGTTCAGAAATCAAATCCATTAATAAAAACCTTGAATAACATGAAAATTTCATTTATTTATATCATAAATTCAGCAAACCTTGTTTTGTTTTTTTAAATAACGAGTGGGATGAAAAGCCCACACAAGACCACAAAATATTTAAGAACATAATCTCAAGAAACGTAAGTTTTAAAAAGTTGCATTTTCATCCAAATATCAGAACTCATCAAAATCATTCGTTTTCTTTTATATTGGGTTATTGAGCTCTTTCTTGCCACTACCTTATTACCTAGCTTAATTTATTACATGCTCTCGGGACAAATTCAACAGTATTTCTTGAAAACAATCCACATCTCTTTTCCAATAATGAAAAGTGTTTTCAGATTAAAGTCTTACTTTATTTGGAACATAATGTAGAGAAAACGTTTAAAAGTAAAACCAGACTTGCACCACAAATATGTTAAGTAGTTTTCCACAATGAGGAAATTCTTAAACTTGAAGTTGAAAAACAAAAAAAATTGTTGGCCAAATCCATATTCAACTCCTAATAAAGCTTTAAAAGCAAGCAAATGTCAATAAAAACAACATGTAGATAAAGGTCAGATATGCCAAAATGATTCCAGTTAAGAGTCATTCAGAGACACAGGGAAAAGGGATAAAATAAATTCCCAGTTCTCTGGTTTGGGGACTATTCGTATAATGCATGGTTTGGGGGGGGGGGGGGG
>NW_007757123.1:5741-6947 GCF_000696425.1 Galeopterus variegatus | reverse complement strand
ATATGAATATTGGATTCAATCACCCATCTTTTTGGATGCCTCATCCTTGCCCTTTGTTATATTGATGTATATGCATTAGCAGTATCTGTTAAAGTTTTTGTAAAGTTTTTTTTTTTCCCAGTACACTCTTCCAGTCATTATATGAGCATAACTAGAACTGTTTCAGATAGTGAAAAAATCAGAGATATCATGCTGTTGCTTATTTAGTTTTCCTGACTAATTTCCTGTTTTATCTTTATGCATTTGCACTGTTGGATGATAGATTAGATACTGCAAAAAGTTAACTACCTCTAGAAATAGCAAAGGACCACAGAATGAACATGATAATGTGTGCTTTTTAAAGACATCTTGTGTCATCAAAAAATCTTAGAGTCAGCAGAAGTATACAGAAATGGCAACTAAGCACAGCTTTGGAGGAAATCAGAAAAATTTACTAAGAGGAAAAGACAAATGTTCTTAGGTCTGAAGCATCGTTGGATTCTGTCAGATCAGAGTTCTCATCTGCCGCTGTTTGCAATTTCCTACTCACAACACACTGACATTTTTAGCTTTGCAATTTTGCTATCCTCTATTCTGTTTTGTTCTTGAACACTCTTCCCCACCAAACCTAAATTCAGTCATCACCTTCTTCAGGAAGACTCAACTGTTTCTTGGAGAAGATAGACAGCCACACTCTAAATTGTCTTCAATGATGCAATTAGAAAAATGTCAGGTTTGGGTAGAAGAAAGGGGTCAGGCAAATGTTGCAAAAGTTTCTAAAATTTCAGTTAATTAGAGGAATAAGTTGAGATCTACTGTACAAAATGTGGCTGTAAATATTAACAAAGTATTATATTTTTGAAAAGTGTTGAGAGTAGATTTTTTGTTCTGAACACAAAAAATAACTATGTGAGGTAATACATTTGTTAATTATGTTGGTTTAGTTATTTTACAATGTATACATATTTCAAATCATCATGTTGTATAAGATAAATACATATTTTTTCAATTAAAAAAAGAATAAAATGAAACACCAGATGTTAGCATCAGTCTAACCAGCACATTCTCTCTTTAAAGAAATTATATTTTTTAAAACTTGGCAGATTTGTAGGTAAGGAATGTGTTTGTTATTGGAATCAATCTCTTTTATGATATTAACATTGAGTAATTATAAAAATCTGTCTATATTCTTCTTTTTCCTTTGGTCACTTGCCATAATGGGGATCC
>NW_007757123.1:0-740 GCF_000696425.1 Galeopterus variegatus | reverse complement strand
TTGTTCCTTTATTCATTTGTTTTCATATCTCCACTTAAGTAACATAAATGGGTATTTAGTAGTACCCAAGTCAGGCTAGTAACTATGAAGAAACCATCAGATAACCCAGGTCTTGGTTTTCAAGAAATCGAATTTTAGATAAGGTTGATGGTGGATATTACAGCATTGCAGAAATTCATCAGAATTTCAGGCTTATTATACATAAGTATTAAATTAGGAAAAATTAGATGCCTTAATGTTAATATATAAGGTGATATTGATAATCACGATAACAAAACAGAATGAATGATTCTAAGTTTATATTCCTTTAATTAGATAATAAAGTATTACCTGTGTACTTTTGTTAATTGGAAACATAAAAATAAATTTGGAAAAAGACAAACAGAACTCTTAAACTCTATACTGCTGTGGTAACTAATGATATATTTTCAATATACTATTGCTATATATGTTTAGACAAAGTTTTTATAACATCATATTAAAACAAGTTCTATCATTGTCAGTTCATATGTTAACGTATTTTAAAATGATTATTTAGTATTTTTATACTCAAAGAAAACTGCATTATATATTTACCAGATTTTATTAACCAAGATCATGTTCTTTGACATCTAAGTACTTTTATTTTACAAGAAATGATCCAATTAATATACATTAGAGAACACTTTTAGTACAGTTTTTTTTCCACTTTATTTTATTGAATTGGAAATTACATGCCATAAAACAAACCCTTCTAATCA
>NW_007757122.1:6655-6947 GCF_000696425.1 Galeopterus variegatus | reverse complement strand
CTATCTCCATTATTTTGGTCATATCTATCATTAAAAATAATTTTCAGGGGCTGGCCCGGTGGTGCACTTGGTAGAGTGCGGCAGGAGCGCCACCGAGGGTTTGGATCCCATATAGAGACCGGTCTGCTCACTGGTTGAGTGCGGAGCGGGCGTGACACCAAGGGTTGCGATCCCATTACCGGTCATGAAAAAAAGACAAAAAGGAAAAAAATAATAATAATAATAATTTTAAGGTCTTAAAAATGTTTATAGCTTCCACCTAAGAATTCAGCTTTGGAATTTTATCCTTAGT
>NW_007757122.1:0-1095 GCF_000696425.1 Galeopterus variegatus | reverse complement strand
CAATTTACCCACGTATTCTCACTCTAGTATGAAAATATACTCTTCATATACGGTAGGCCTTTCCTTTTGTAATTTCCTACAGTTTGAAAGACATGCTACTTGTATCAATAGTCAAAAATATCAGAATTTATAAATGTGTCTGATTTTGACAAGACTAAATTACGTTCTGCCTTCTGTATAAAAGGCATTCAAACCACTTAAGTGAATTGTGAAACAACAAAGTAAAAAAAAGCACTGAACTGGGCCTCTGTAAAAGTGAACCACAGATCCATTCACAAGCTGTGTGACTTTGGGACAATCACATTCACTGGGCCTGTGGCCTCTAATTGGTGGGTAATGAACAATTATCTGTCTGTCATCTAAATTAGAATATGCTCAGATATGATTTACGCACGTTGACGACAGGGTCTGCATCTTACTCCTTTAAATCTCTCACAAAACCCTGTACTCAACAATATACTCAATCAACTTTTAACTTGAAACTGAGAGGTGATATTAGTAGGGAAAGATAGGTGTTCTGGGATCAATTATCACTATACCAATAACCTCGGGAAAATCGAAACCTTGCTTGACAGATAAGGAGAATTATTTTGCAACTTACGGTCAAGACACATTGACCTTTATTTCATCAACAAAAGAAGTCAAAGTATTTTTAAATGGTACTGTTTACTGATCAATTGGCATTCTTATGTATTAAATAGCCACTTATCTGCAACAGTCCCAGTTAAACGTGCATAGTTGACTGGTGTAAAAGATAGTCTGAGTTAGGGAATGTGTCGCTAGATTATCTATGAAATCCCTTCCAATTCTAAAGCTCCCTAATTTTGCAAGAATAAACTCGAGGTGATCCAATCATCACAAATAGAACTCTCCTTCCCCAGTCTGCTGCTGTAATCCAGATGTACTGCGGTACACTTTCCCAAGAAGTCATGTGGAGAGGAAGAGGCCCAGGCGGCTCAGCACTCAGGGCCTCGCACAAGCTATACTGAAATCACCTGAACTGAGGGGCAGCACCGGCCTGTAAAGAAAGCTTCCAGGACTTGAGAAAATCAAGTCAACCAGTCCTCTCATTGTCCCTAATTAGCCCTCCCTGGT
>NW_007757121.1:5192-6947 GCF_000696425.1 Galeopterus variegatus | reverse complement strand
GGCTCCTTTTAGGAGGGTTCAGATCAAAAGCCCATAGGGAAATATGTGCATACTTATGAAAAACCTTTCAGTCACCTCCTGCTGCTGTTTTTGCGCTCATCCAGGGAACCTGAGAACCCAAGAGCAATCCCATCCCCTGAGACAGCAAATCAAGCTCCTACCCACCTAGCCATGTGAGTTCCATTCCCTGTACCTCACCTAGTTTGGTCCTTGAATAGAAATGGGACATTCTCTCTCAGCATGGTGTATGTGTTCTTTCAGTGATATCTTGAAAACTAATGTCTCTACAGAGCATGTGGAATATGAACAATTTGGGGAAATAATTCAGTGGATTTTTACTACTGAAATGAATCACATACTGTAAGGTGGGTTCTTAGAAAGGTAAATTTCTCCTACTTTCCCACGCTTTCCTTCTTTCTTTTGTCTTAAATGTCCATTCATAGCTAAGATGCTTGGGAATTGTTAGACTTTGAAATCGGTTAGCTTGTCTCTCAATAAATAGATGGACAATAATTGAGGGGCTACAAATAGGGAATAAAAGCTACACCACAGACATTCAATCATTCCATGACATCTCCTGTTGCAAGTCCTGCCTTATGCCTCAGGCTACCTTGGAATTCACCTGATGAAGATTTTCATAGTTTATCAAATCTGCATGTGAGATTACACTGGTGATTGAGTCTTGCTGACTCAAAATGTCACTTATATTTTTTTTCCATTTTGAAGTTCTTACATCCATGTTGGTGATTACAACAATCCTGTCTCTGGTATTTACCCATATATTTGAAAAATAGAGTGTAAAGCCACGTTCCCTAGAGATGAGACACATTTTATCTGGGCTCTGCTAATAGCAGAGATCCTGGTTACTCGTCTACTAGCCCATCATTTTCACAGACTTCCCCACAGAGCAATTAATAACTATCCTGCACTTGACAGTACTTTCTAGCAAGTCAAAAATCACATTTTTGGCTCAATTTCAGTTATCCAGAATCCCAACGTCCCTTGACATCAAGCCTCGTCACTGGTTCCATTTGTCCTGTCTCAAGTCACGAGTGCTAAATAAGAAAGTAGACTTGGTGGCGTTGTCTTCTCCAATGAGAGCATTGTCTGGGTTTCTGAGTATAAGGAGTAGGAGAATGTGGTGGGGAGAAAAACATGATCTTTAGAAAAGCCAATATTGGAAGATATTTAGATGTCACGTAGAGAAGGACGCATGACAGAAACCTGCCCCTCCGCAGTAGACTGTGGCTGGGAGGGCTCCTGTGATCTTCATGTTCCTCGAGCCCCATAGGGGATGGTGAAGTGCAGGAGAAGCAGGGGCAGCACGCATGAGGCTCGGTGTTCTCTGGACCGTGTGGGAGGCTGTGCAGAATCCCACTGTGGAGTTCTGCTGAGATTCTTACCTGCTCTGGGAGACCCAAAAGAAGTGCTTTTAAAAGCAGGTGGTAGTGGGGGCACCAGGAAGACTTCCAGGGTTGAAATATTCCGCAAAGATCTGGCTTTGAGATAGAGAAGAAGCCTCTAGAAACACGAAGAGCATTTACTTATTCTCTCTCTCTGGACCATGAGAAAAGGCAATTCTGTAAAAGTCTGCAAGGCACACTGTTGTGTGACTCACTATCAGTTATTGAGCAGTTATCACGTGCTCAGCACTGTGCTACATACTTTACATGTATATCTCATTTACTACTCATGACTTCTCAGTGAGCAGGGGATGTTAGTAATGCCAAGTAACACACGAGGAAGTTGGAGAAT
>NW_007757121.1:0-450 GCF_000696425.1 Galeopterus variegatus | reverse complement strand
GGTTTCAAGGTGGCTAATCCATCTCCCCAGTGCATCTTGATCCTGTTAATTGATCCCACATTGAAAAAGTCCTGATTTTCTCTCCAGCAGCCTTTTATCTCTCTAACCAGGACTAGTTCTTGTGCAAATCCTGCAAATGTTTTAGGTTGGTTAGTGGGTTCAGGAAGAAGTTAACAGTAGATATCTCTACTCTCCACTACACACTCTGACCTTGAATTCCCTGTTCTATCTATCCAGATGCCGACATTTAGCGCAGGAGTGCCGTGGGTCCTTTTTCTACAGAGAGTGGCAGCCAGTTATGCTGTCCAGATAACGCCTTCTGCTACCATCTTGCAGTGCTGGAAATTCAGCTACACCAAACTACAACCTGCTCCAGGGTAGGGACGACACACATTACAAGGTGGAGTCAATGGAGTTTTCAATTTAGAAAGTAGAAAAATAGAAAGATAA